>NC_056728.1:758731088-758733397 GCF_019279795.1 Protopterus annectens | reverse complement strand
TCAAGTAGACTTCTTCCTAGTAAGGAAAAGGCACTGGGGTAGAATCAGCAATTGCAAAATCATTCCATGTCATTATCTTGTGAAATAATCTGGACGTGACAGAATTTTAGAGGACCATGGACACAATACCATGTAAAGGAGAGAAATACTTATTGGCAGGTATGAAGGGAGAGGTAGGTATTAAATCACAATAAAGATAATATGTAATATGTAAAAGACATCATCCAAAGCCTCCTTTAAAAACCTCATTAGGCAACATCTCAAGCAAAGTTGGCAGTGCCGTGACTGCTCCCCAGGCTAGTGAAAGCGGATAAGGTACACCTACTAAATCTAGAGTACTTGATAATAGCTTTCACTCTTACAAACACTGGCTAATGTACAATGTATGTACTGTACCTGTGTACTATGTATGTATTCTACCTATGTTCCAAATGTCAGCTGTACACCACAAATCTATTCTTCTTCTTCTTCGGCTTTTCCCGGTTAGGGGTCGCCACAGCGGATCATCTGTCCGCTCATGATTGGCAGTGGAGTTTTACGGTGTCGAGTTTCCAGCCCGGTGCCCAACCTTCCACAGAAGGCACACACACACACACACACACACACACACACACACACACACACACACACACACACACACACACACACACACACACACACACACACACACACACACACACACCTAGGGCCAATTTAGTGTGTCCAATCCACCTACAACATGTCTTTGGGATGTGGGAGGAAACCGGAGCACCCGGAGGAAACCCATGCGACCACAGGGAGAACATGCAGACTCCGCACAGAAGGCACCCTAGCCCGAGAATCGAACCGGAGAACCTCTTGCTGTTAGGCGACAACGCTAACCGCTGCACCACCATCGCCGCCCCTACACCACAAATCTATTAATTACCTTTATTTTTAAATTAATATTTTCTTCTTTGTTTTCTCCACTGTAACTGTTGATGTGCTGCATACCACTGTTAAAACATATCCATTGTAATTTATGTGTACACTGATTATGTCTAACTATCTAAATGTATCTGTAATTTTTCTGTATGGAGCTTTTCTCTCTGGGCCTCTGCTGAAAAAGGGCCTTTTCATCTCAGTCAGACACCCCCGGTTAACAAATGTAAAGTAAATAAATAAGTAAATAAAATAAATAATCAATACTGTGGAATCAGGTTTTAGTAAAGATGGCAGTATTTTCTTAAGGCATGAAGCATTTTCTGGAAGGCAGTTTTTGTTTAGGCTTCTGGCATTGAGCAGTACTACTTTTAAATTATCCATGTTTAGTTTAATTACGTTGGTTTATGTAGCAGACAGATGTTGCCTTAAAAAAAAGTATAATGGGGTGGAGAAAGTATTTGCCATTATCAAAAAGCCAGATGGGGAGAGGTGCAGGCCAGATCTTGCAAATTTACTAGATCTGTCACCCTAGGCCGACATATTTTGGACCCCATTGAAATGACACCAAAATGCAGCTAATTATTGCAGTCAGTTATATTCTGTTTATATTGTGGCATCATTCCAGGTGACCGTAAGCTGTTGCTCAACTGTGTCTCTCTCCTTGTAGATCAAGGATGTCTCTCAAGTTATTTGCAGATACATGGCAACATGCATGTGCATTTATGGTGAAAAGATCCGATCGCTATAGCAGTTTGTCATATGCTAGCGCACAAAAGGCATAGGTTCATAGGTAGGAATTAGGCTATCGGCCCTGGGACCTATATAAGCCTAGCCAAAAAGGTTCCCTGGCTTTCGCCACCCAAGAAAATTATTTTCCTATGCCCTTGTCAAGCAGTGCCACAGAAGGGATTCCCAGGGTGAATTTTCCATCGGATCATTTTTAAGCATTTCTGCCACCCATACCCACCTCCCAGGTGGGTATTACCCTCTGAATGAGAATGCCAAAAAAAGTGAGAAGGGGAGTTGGAATGTTATGTGGAAGGCAAAGTAGAAGTATTCTATATGCAGTGTCCTATATGATGCTTGTACCAGGTTTTTCCCCTTAAGCTGTAACTCCACATTGGTCCTCAGAGTGATACCATCCAAATGGGTTTCAGTGATGCCACAAGAGGCTTTAGCCCCTACCTACATGACGGCACATTCCTCATTTGCCTAATCAGTCATTGCATGTGTAGCTATGGTCCTTGGTTTCAATGTGGACTTGTAACCACTGTGCCCCCACATATCCTCCACCAGAAATAACCACAAGTTATGCCTTATCACCCCCTCCTCAGCCCCTGCATGTACCCAAGTCGCTGGCTAAACTCAGGTAACCTGGGTCATAGTCAAGGTTTTATTCCTCTGCC
>NC_056728.1:758558588-758728588 GCF_019279795.1 Protopterus annectens | reverse complement strand
ATATCCACAGACAAAACAAAAATGTTACTTACAAGCAACAATGCCCCCCCCCCCCAAAAAAAAAAGAAAATAAGCTAAGGCAAGTTCATTATATACAACATAGTGCAATATAAACTCATGTATGTGGCATTAGCTTGTCAGGTAGCAGGTTCTCTTGAGATTTTTTAATACTAAGTAAGAAAGCCAGTGTAATGGAAAGAACCATCTTTTTCCGTGGGTGTTTCAGGAGCATTGCCTAGTGAAGTGACTTGTGCCTATTGCACATGCATATACAGCCAAATGGAAATTGTGGAAATCAAACCATGAACTATAAGAGGAAGCTCCTTACCAGTCCATAGCCTTAATCCTCGGTGTTCAGTTTCAAACATTTGGCAAGAATTATTTTCTGTTCAGTCTGTGACTAATGAAGTTGTTACATGAACAGTAATGATGGAATGTTACTCAAAAAAAAAAAAAAACACTGCAACCTCTTTGCTGAAGAATTCTGGATGTAGCCATTTTTTTGGGGGGGGGCATTGATACAAAATAAGGGACCATTTTTCTAAATATCACTAACTTATTTAGAAAGCTAATGAGCTTTGCATCAACATGCTTTTTCAGAACGATGACATGTAAGAAACTCTTAACATCTGGCATTAGGCATTACTGACTGTAATCTTCAGCATTTTACTACAAAATTGAAATTAACAGGACAAAACATGAAGTAAAAGGAGAGACATTCAGCAAAAGTTTGGATAGTTGAAATGTATGCTTCCTGTGACTATTGAGTAAAGCTTAGTGCTTATAACAAGCGTTAATTGCCGAGAGCCGTTTTGCCGTTTTTTTAAACTGGAGTTGTACCTATTGTGATAGCGTGAAGGCATGTGGCTAAAATGTATACATAAGGTTTTCAAATACATTTTCTTTTTTCACTTTGATGCAAAGTCGTGCATCTGCAATGCAGCAATCTAGCTAACTACATTTAGAGAGCACAAATAAAACTAAAGGAATAATGTGAATTTGTCGATTGCTGTTAGGTAAAGACCTGCATGCAGAGTGTACCCTAGTTTATGAGATGTTACTTCTTATTTGAGTTGTATCGATGTGCTGTTTTTATAATCATTAATGACTTTGTTTTGTCATTTTGGTGCCGTTGGCTCTGTTGGATTTTTATCATCGATTGTTTTATGATCCGGAAGTTTAGTGAATATTGAGACTGAAGTGTATAATTCAAGCATTATACATCAGTATGGTCATTTATTTGCATAATGTATTTTCTGAATTGAGGGGAATTGGTATATATTTATTGGTTGTGTTACTGTATGTTTTTGAGCAAGTATTTGAGAACGAGTGACAGATCTTGAAATCTGACAGCAGTTTGCTTCCATTTCGCACAGAATTTCCTTTTGGGCAATTTATCTACACTTCTAAGGTGTATTTTTAAATACTGAAATTTAGGCTGGATCGTCATGTTCTAGTAGTAGTAAAAACGTTTTAGTAGTAGTAAAAACATGTTCGCTTGACAAGTGAAAATAGTTTTGACAGAGTGAAGTTTGAAAAAAAATGACTGACAGTTTAGCTACGGAATGGTATTATTTAACAACAAATAGAACGTAAAATTAAACATGTTAGCATTGATTGTGGAAGACTAGGGAATTGTTCTAAGTGTGGTGTAGTTCATTTGAGTGGATCAACCCACTGGCAATGTACAGGAACAATTAAGTTTGCTGTGTGGATGGTGGGTACAATGAGCATCTGTCTGATTTAGTTTGAAAAATATGCCGCTGCCGACTAACTTCAGAACTGGATAAATAATACTTTGGAACTGCAAGGTTTTGTGCTTAATGCTTCTCCATATTTTCATCTTTGACGAGGGGATAAACATTTACGAGCAGTTCTTCTTGCTTTTGTGCTCTTATTCACAGCTGTCATGCTGATCCATTTTTAAGGGGAAAATAAAAAAAAATATATCAGTCACTTCTGTGGACAATGTAAACTATCAGTATTTAAAAAAGCGCGAGGCTAAACACGTTCCCAAAAATGCATTGCTCCGCAATTGTAGTTGCATAACTGTAGTAATGTTTTAGGGACTTGTGGCTGCTATTGACATTTATCCACAACCAATCACTGTAAAAAGTAAATTTTGAAAAAAAAAAATGGATGTTTATGAGGTATTCTGTAGTTAAAAAATCAGTAGGAACTACTACTGGAATTCAGCAGTTCACATGGGGAAGCTAAACATAAATTGGACAGGAAACTCAGGGGAAGAAAAAAAATATGTGGGGAGGGACTGACTGTGATGTCACAAAATGGGAGGTAGTTAACGCTGTGGGAGTCAACGTTTACATTTCGGTCCGAGGCATGAAACTGATTTTTGAAACGAGATAGTGTCCCTTTAAATTTCAACTGATTTAAAATGGTATTTAAAACCAATTTGTAGAATAAAATAAAATAAAATAAAATTGCCCCATTGTTTACATGACTAATTGTATTTTATTTTATTTTATTTTATTCTACAAATTGGTTTTAAATACTATGTATATATTTATATATATTTTTTGATTGCCAAATGAACTAAGGTTGATATATTTCCAGCCATGTAGTATATTGTCTTGGATAAAATCACAGACTTAATAATCTACTTAATAATTTGGTTTATAAGAGGTACCACATCATTATATTAAAGTACATAATGGTTATATATTATTATGACAGCTACTAAGTAGGGCAGGACCAGCTCGAATGTCACACTGATGGGGGAAGGGATGTGAATTTAACATGTGTACAAATAACACTTTGTTTTACAGCACAATAAACCACTCCCATGCCTGATAAAAAGTATATATATATACATATATATATATACATCTATATATATATATATATATATATATATATATATATATATATATATATATATATATATATATATTTAGAAAGCTGGTGAGAAAATTATTACTCTATTTTTGTTTTACTTGGATCGCTTGTCTGTGTACTTAATAAAGGATTTTTGACTGGAAACAGACTGCCTGCCTTGCTTGGATTACTTTCAAATACTTAGTAATGCTGTACAAGTATATATTTTCTATTATTACTTTTTGTTTTGTTTTGTTTTGACTTAAGACGAGTTTACGTTTGTTACTTCTACTACTATTGTCTGATCTGATTAATATACAGTGATTAACTAGAAATATATGGACTGAAAATCTTCCACACAGAGAAGTTTCTTACACTGTTTTACTTTGAAAATTAAGTCACTGATAGCAGAAAGAAAGCACTGAAGCAGGGTTTTACAGATGTGTTTGATTTACAAATAGACTAGAAAGAGTAGAAAGAAATAAGAACAAATGGGAATGTGGGCCTAAAATTTCTACTTAACTTGTAACATCCTATGACATCTCTGAAGCAGGATGAAATTAGCATCAGGAAAGGATTCACACTGAGAAGATCATAAAGGCCATTATGGCAGGGGAAGGGAGAGAGAGAAACAGGAAGAGAAAATGGATGGTCAGTGCTTGATCAAAGAAATGAAGAAAATGGAATACAAATTTTTGTAGCAGACAACTTTTCTCAACTCCACATTAACTTACACAATGGAATACCATGTTTAACTAGGGTTTTAAGATTAAAAACAAATAAAACTAGTGTGCACTGCCAGTTTAATGTAGAATGCTAGGTAAAAAAGGAAGAGTAGAGTTATGCAAAAGATATAGAGAAAAACAGACGTGCGGTTTGTAACTTAAATTTTAAAGCAAAACATTTTAAGATGAAGCCAGAAAACCTGCTTATAAACTCAAATGTTAGAAACTGTGTCACAGATACTAAAAGTTAAAATCTACAACAAGATACAGTGCTAAAGATGGAACTGAAAGTAAAGTGCAAGGCTAAGGATATGTAGACATTTAAGGCTAGAAGATAAAAACAAAATGCATACAACTAATTTACCGGTAAAAACTGACGATGAAAGCAAATTCCATTGAGTAATCTAAACCAGAGGCTTTCAGTGCTGAGCTGAAAACTACCATTAAATGTAAATTAAACCAAATTAAATGGTTATCACAAACTATACAGATATGAAATGAAATACCATGCAACTAGAGGTCTATATTATATCATTGAACCCTTAAAAATCGCTGTTCCAAAAAAAAAAAAAAAAAAAAAAAATTGAAATAATACATAAAATGGGAGGCTTTGCCCCCCACACCCACCTACTTAAATATACCAACTCTGAAATCACACTACAGTGCCGAAAACGGCAAAGTAATGGAAGCAGCCAAGTGAATTCTTTCCCTGGGAAAGAATTCGCTTAAAAGCCACTTTGCTATTTTGCCTTTTCGTTGTTTTAAGTTCGACCAAGATGCATTCAATAGAATGCATCTTCAGTCATCTAATAGAAACCCACAACTAGACACATAAAGACCTGCAAATGCATGATTATGTGTTATGCAATGATGCAAATTTCCCCAGATTCAGCAAGCCAAATAAATACGCTCACAAACTTCTTATGTAAAGATTCAAATTTATTTAACGTTTGTTTACCTTGAATGTCTAACTGGGAGAGAGCCCATTTTCAGCTGAGGCACAGGGAGAAATGCTCCAGACGCATGTCTTTGGAATGTGGGAGGAACCCACATGAACACAGGGAAGACATGCAGACTCCACACTGAAGGCACCCCAGCAGAGAATTGAACCTCTTGCTGTGAGGTGACAACTCTAACTGCTGTACCACTGTGCCACCCATATAACACATCACAAACAAGTTTTCACACAGCACATAAAAATATTAATGCCAGAGAGGCACACATATGCTCATGCACTCATGCATGTGTGCATAGAAAAACACACAAAGAAACTTTAATAAAATTCATGCCTATCATCCCCTGAAACCACAAGTGCACAGATCAGTAATCACACAAGCCTATGAGCAAATATCTCCAATGGGTGCTTTTCTTTCAGGAACATGATACTGCACCATTTTCATTATAGTCAGTTACCTCTTTCATTGGCTGCAATTTGTCTGGACACTCATGCAGAATGTGAATAAATACAGGCATTCAAACAAGCCTAGAACCACAGAAGCCGATATCATATAAATTGTAGCAGGCATACTGGGTATCCAGCTCCTTTTGGATGAGCAAACTGCAGATTCTAGCTGGCCATTAAACTGCTTTCTCTCACACCTACTGGCTTAGCATTTAGCTGTTTCATAAGTTTAAATGTACATGTCATGATGACACTATTTACTTACTTGTACACATGCAGAATACCAACAGCAAATGCATCAGTAATGGTTAAAAGAGTAGAAGGAGATTGAGAAAGAGTACCTGAGGTGAATCTGTGCACAGGATATAAAGAATAAGGGAAAAACATTACTATATAGATGAGATGCTGTGTCCACTTGTTGTCACAGTAACATGGCTGGTATCCCAGATGTCACAAGCAGAAACATAACTGGTTCAACCATCACCCTGTGCCAATACAATGAATCACTGCCTCACCCTCTCAGCAGTTTAGGTGAAGAGCAAAAAATATTGATTGGCTTATTACAGATCCATGCTCTCACCCCAGTCCAAAAAAGGATGTTCTTTCTACTGGTACATCGATCAGGTGCACCTTCCTCCTGCCTAGCCATTTAGGGCCCATTTCTGTGGCATGCCTTGACTCTCCTCCATTTTATTTAAAAATATATATTTCTTGTTATAAACTGTAACAAACTGATTGCTACAAATGTAGAAAGCAGTTGCTAAAGTTTAGACCAAACACAAAGTGCTACAGCACTCAGATTTGACAGCAAATGCAATACTGGCTTTTAAAAACTGGTATTGCATTAGAGATCAGGATTGGCTCATAGCACCACCCCAACACTTTAAGCCTGGGGCAATTGCAACTCTCACCCCACCCTAGCTAACCTACTGGTCACAAGGACTGAAGTTACATTTAATTCATGGAGAGAGTACAAAACATACACACGGATAAAGCTGATCCTTGTAAAACCAGGTATCATATTGGTCATTTTCTGTACACTTCTGACATGCCAAGATGACTGCATATATCAAGTGGCAGAACGGAATGGCTCTTGCAGCTTTCAGTCTTCTTCTGTCAAATGGTGATCTGTTAAATGATAGGGAAAATGCCCTTACTGTTAATAGTATACAATCACACAAACACAATGAACAAGATGCATCATTTTTTCACAAATTTGGAGTTTCAGATGCATTAAGAGTCTCAGTAAATGTAACCAACAGCTAACAAAAATCAGTTGGCATTGCACTGCTTGGTGCATGCATGCTACAGGACTGTGGCACTGCTGTACAACAGCTCTTATAACAAGGACAGGACAACCTCACTGCAGGAGTCCTTTGAACCTTTAAAGGCATGCATATTACACTATGGAGCAGTAAATCCCCCATGTATACAAGTGAAGATGCATTGAATGGAATACAACAAAGAAATCTTTAAAAATCCAGTTACTACATGGCTTAAGATGCAGGGACTGTTTTTTGAGAACTCAGAAAAATAAACTTTTGGGGAATCAGGATCTGTACTTTATTCGTTAGAGAAGGAACTTGGGCAGAATGGGTGTACAAAGATGTTTCCATATACCATCAGGGTTTACGTTTATATGTTTCATGCAAAAGTAACAGATACCTAACAAATGCAGCAGTAATATTTATGAAGGGAAAGATGTAAATTCTATTTTGCAAAATACCTTTGAATAGTTCACAGCTTCTCAGAATCTTGCTGTGAGCCTTCCTCAAAGTACAGCTAGCCTTGTAGTCTAACTTAGAGATCACAAAAGAATGTTGGGTCTCTTCATTTATTTATTTATTGCCATGCCTTTTGTTTACCAGGATGGTCCGACTGGGCACTCAGGCCCATTTTCAGCAGAGGCCCTGGGAGAAAAGTTCCATTAAAGTCACAAAACTTTCTTAACAATTGACATGGAGTTTTAGAATCGTGCACTTATACAGTGGTAAACAAATTTCATTTACGCAAGAGCAATGAAATGAAGTGTATACTTATAATGAAGATAGGATTTATTTACTTTATTTGCAGGATAAGTAAGCAGCGGTGGTACAGCGGTAACATTGTTGCCTCACAGCAAGAGGTTCTCCTGTTTGATTCTCGGCTGGAGTGCCTTCTGTGTGGAGTCTGCATGTCCTCCCTGTAGTCGAGTGGCCTCTGAAAGACATGTGTGAATGGGCATGCCTTCAATGAAGATTGGGTGTCGGGCTTGCAACTCAGCACCATAAAAATCTACTGCCAATCATTAGTGGACCGGAGTTCCGCTGTGGCGACCCCTAACCAGGAAAAGCCGAAAAGACAAACAACATTTACAGGATAAGGTAGCAGAACTGAAGAGTTAGGGGTTGGTAATAGTCTAGAGATCTGAGAGAGATAGCTAGCCAGGTGTGAACAAGAACAGAGCCCAGAGGAGTGTAGGTGTTGTTTTAGATTGTTCTTAAAACTAGAGCACAGCTGTCCTGTTTTAATGAGACAGGTAGGGAGCTCCAGGAGAAGCAGGACAAGTATACTGAGTCTTCAGCTCATAGCTGGCCTTAGGCATAGGCCAACTAGGTGGCCGCCTAGAATGCCACTCTAGCAGGGGCGCTTTTTCAGTATTTATTTGGTGTAGGTAGACCAGGATGGGGGCACCGGTTAGTGTGGTGGGGGGAGCTGTTGAGCCGTTTTGCCTATGGCACCACTTGACCTAAGGCCACTCCTGCTTCAGCTGTATTACAGGATTTGGAAGTTACTAGAAGGATCTGATTACCTGAGTGAAGGCAATATGGTGGGGAGTAGTACTCGAGAATGTTTTGTAGAGAAGGGCATGTGTGTGGTTTGTGTATTATTTTGTGTGCAGTTTGAAGATGAGTGAATGGAAGGTGATTAGGTAGTTCTAGCCAGATGATCTTCTTTAGTGTTAAGCAGTGGAGTGTACTGTAAGGATGCATTAGGTGCACACCTGGCTATTTTGTGAAATGCATACAAAGGCACATGCTTTACTTTAACACACAAGCACGCATTAGACATAACTAATACTTAGCTCACTACTGATTAGTAAGAAAAAAGAACATGTATTATTCAGTGGCTGTTATCCTTCTACATTTAGTCTGTTCTGACATGAAAAAAAGTATATAGTCAATGTTATATGTAGATATTTCTAGACTTGGCATGGGCCTCTTGCAAAACAGGCCCAAGCCTCCCCAGGGAGGCAGACCTTACAATTTAAGAAACTATACTTCAGTCAAATATAGACAGCTGACATGCTATATGTCATGAAATGTAAATTTAAAATTACAATTTTGTACTTGTAGGCTATGAACCAATCCATTTTACAGGTAGCAAACTAAGTGTACAACTAACCAAAACAATCAAATTTAACTACTAGAATTAAAATAAATACAAATGTTTCATGAAAGTCTCCTAAAGGTTTACATGTGGCTAAGGACAGAATTAAGCTGGCTGAGTTTCAGTTTCAGTTGAGTCAAATACATTAGCTAGTAAAACATTAGCCAAACTATGATGAAAGGCACACACAAAACTCTACCCAGTATCACCCTATCATATAACAGAATATGAAGAGAGACTGTGTAAGGCATAGCAAGATACTGATATATTACCCTAGTAACCTCTAAATTTTGTTCAGAAAATGATAAATTCTAGACCATGGTGACTTATAAAAATATCACACTATATACCATGTTAAGCAGAGACTTTTGTGAAAAAAGTCAAAAAGAACATGTAAAACAATCTCATTCCCTACCAATTCCCAGTTCACTTGATGAAGAAAAAAATAGCAATACAGCACACGGACTCCAAGACCTGTCTTCAAGGCGAATCGACTCATTTAAATCAACTTCCTAACTGGTTGAAGCCCTATTCATAGAAGAAGGTTCATATATTTAAGGCCCATTTGCAGACTAATATTCATGATCAAGTGATGGCTTGTTCCATGTGATGTCATACTTTGCCTCATGACAAGTAGACCAGTTAGATATATGGATTAGCTAAAACAGATCCCTTACAGTGAAGAATGAGATGCAGACACCTGTTTCAGGAGATTCTGAAAAGAAAACGTGTTGCTGTATGCCCACTCCACACAACTGCCTATATTACTCACCAACATGGTCTAACTCATGTATTTCACCTACCTCTAAGCCAGGGAAGGATGTGACTAAGGACATCTGTTATCACTTCTTTTATATCTTAAAATGCAGCTATAAATATAAACTAAAAACAAATGCTCCTGATGAGATATTTTTTTATTTAATTTTACATTTGTTAACTGGGATAGTTCGACTGGGGGTGAGCCCATTTTCAGGGGAGGCCCAGGGAGAAAAGCTCCAGAAAGACAATTTACATAGGTATTAATATAAACAATTATAAATACATTGATGTGAAAATAAAAATAATGTTAGAGTGTATTTAAGAGTGAATAAAAGGTTGAAAGTAATTCTGCTACAAATATGCAAAATAAATGTTGTTTCTTTCGGCTTTTCCCAGTTAGGGGTCGCCACAGCAGAACTCCGGTCCGCTAATGATTGGTAGTTGATTTTTACGTGCCGAGTTACCAGCCCTGATGCACAACCTTCAACGAAAGTATGCCCATTCACTCATGTCTCCACGCAGAAGACGCTCTAGCTGAGAATCGAACCGGACAGCATCTTACTTTGAGGCGACAATGCTACCAAAATAAATAAGGTATAAAATAAAGTTTGCTTAAATGTAGAAGTAGAGTTTAGCAATATGTGATTAGTATACATACTAAATGACTGTGGCTTGTAAAATAAGGAATTTGCTTAATGGACATGTTTTTCTACAAAATCAGCAAGAATGTATACATTTTACACTGTCAGCAAGAAAGCTGACCTCTTACAGACTTAGCAAAAATGTAAAAAAACAGGATGTATGCATTTCACATTGTCAGTAAGAAAGCTAACATGCTTCCTTAATAAATGGACAACAGGAAAACAATCTGTACGTGTTTTTATCATATGACATTGTTAAGCAAAATAGTTTGAATGGACATGCTTTCATCAAGTCAGCATTTTCACAAGATGTTTCTTTAAAAGACAATATCAGCATTGTTTCTTTACAGGATAAAAACATATTTTCCTGCAAATATCAGCAAACAGATGTCTCAATACAAAGTCTAAAATAGGAGAAAAACAGGATGTAAAAACACTATAAAAAGACTATAACAAATGAAATTGTTAGGAGAGGTATTTTGTACAGGAAAGTTATCATTTATGCTGAACAAGAAGTAGAAAGTGGTACAGTGTAACTAAAGCTGCAACAGAGTGGTTTGTTATAAAAAGTTATTTATTGGTTACTGCTCTTAAAGTGACAGAGTTTGGTGCTGCATCAGTGTATATTCTGCAAGTTTCTGTGGGCAACAGACTGAAAATGCAATTATAACTAGACTTTGTTGTCAGCAGAATCCAGCCAGCAAGACCTTAGAGTCTTAAGAAGACTTCAGATCCATCACTGTAAGCAGCACCTTGATAATTAATTTTTCAATGGCGAGCCTAGCCTGCATTCAAAAACAGAGGGAGTGGTGATGCCTGCAGAGGGTCATTTCAATCAAATTGCAGTAACTATCATTTGTACATATGTGTAAATCCTAAACAAAAGTACTCCAGCGTATGCAACTTGCAGCAGTACAGTTTCACAGATGTCTGAATCCAGATTGAGCCTGCAGTGCAGAAAAGTCACAGTGCCATAAATTTTCCAAGAAAGGTGAACACCAACTTTTCACAGCAGTTTGCTGCCTGCTGTGTTTCACCAGCTTCTCGAGTGACTCCAAAAAATTTCCAGCCATCTGCAACAACAGCCTGATCACCTGTTCTCTTGCTAACTGGTAAGACCTTTATCTGTGTCACATTTTTAGTATGGATGCTATTAGACAGAATTCAAGCAGGTGTAAGCCGAGCTTTACTCTTAATGTAGCAGAAAAACCAGATAAAATATGGAGTAAACTGCAATGTTGGTATACACAGCACATTAGTAAATGTAAAACCTTATTAGGAAAAGTTGATAGTAAGGCATTATGCAAATGTATTACAATATTTGATTGGTATCTCAAAGAAAACCATGCGGGATATGACAAATGTTTATTGTGTAAATCATATGAAACTGCTTTCTGTGTACATTGTTATAAAAGTACAGTGGATGCCATTATTCAAAGGTTAGACTGCACAGATAAACATTTTAATGGTAAAGAAAGAGGAAAAGTTAATATGCTTACATTATATTCAGATATTGGACAGTTATGCCCTGTCACCACATGTAAAAGGTTTATTTCAGAGTTACAACAGGAGTCAAATCAGTTACTGACAGAACCTCTAGTACATTTTGTTACAAAATAATGTAATAAACATCTAAAAGACAGACACAATGAGTTGAGGAAGTTTATTCAAGTTATACAAACATTTTTTCCAAAAGTACATAGGAGTTTTAGATTCAGCAGAACAGGTTACTGAGAAATATCAGGAAGACCACGCAACATTACAGGAATCTCTTGAACAGCAGTTACAGGATAAAGAAAATAAATTAGCTGAACTGACAGAGACTGACTTCATGCATCCAACAGCTGAGCTTAAGAAAACATTGCAAAAGAGCAGGAACTACAGGTGATCTGTACAAAAGAGATCTATTTTGAAATATGTTTGTGTTTTGAAAATGGTTAAGCATACATAGCAGAATCTGATGTATGGACAAATCATTCCCAAATGTTCTAAAATTTTCACTCCATTAAAGAAAGGCATTTGTCAGTACAACAGTAAAGTAGAGCATATGACTGCCATTCTCATAGCATAGTCAAAAGGTAAACAAAACAGTTCTAGTGCATAAGAGTAAAAATCTGAAGTCATAAGATTGACGTATTTATTTTCTTTTCATATAAAGTACATCTGTTAAAATGCACAAGAGAAAAGGCAGACAACAGCAAATGTAAATAATGTAAATATAAACGTGTTAGTACAGCCAATATCTATTTATTTATTTTTTACAATTTTTTTAATTGTATAGTAACACCACACTAAACAGTTAAAGTTCTGATAGACAATTTTAAAAAGAAATAAAATCACAGATGGTATTAGCCAAGCAGTCTTGCAGTTAAATAAGATAAAAAAAATGAAATCCAAGTTAAAAATATGTAAGCTAATTGTAAAATAATGTTTATTTATGTAGTATAAATGCATAGGTATGCAAATCACAAATACTTATTATAATTCTAAGTGTTTTATAACTGCATTCTAATATCAAGCTGCAAGTGTATTAACAGATGATTAAAGGAAAAAAATGCTAAAAGAGTTAACTATAGTTTACAGAGTCTAAAATGTGAGCTCAGACCTTCCCAGACTGGATAGTTACAGGAAATATTGATATTGTATTCTTTAGTATTAAATTGTATTTACAACCTGTTAAACTGTAAAGATATACAAGAGAGAGAGAGAGAGAGTAAAGATATGTAAAAATGAGCAATACTGGTCATTATTTTTAATATGTTGTTGGCAAAACAATGTTGGTATGCAAAAATCATGAATGTTTCTAATTGCTGGGTATGTAGTTGCCTCTGGTGGCAATTCCACTAGATACTTCTAAAGAGACATAAGAATTTTCCAAGATTTTGCTTGATGTTAATGTTACTAAATTTGTAGATTAGACTAAATGTACTTTATAGTCTTTGTATGTACAAATACAGAAGAATTCAGTACAAATGAAATTTAAAAAAAAATGGGTCCAGGGTACCTACTAGATTGAAATGCACAAGTAGCAAACAGTCTGTGTAGATATATACTGTATAGGCACATTGTAATGTAACATGTTCAAAAGTAATTTGTCAAGTTGTAATTTTATTACTAGTTGTGATTTTATCACTATTTTTAGACCACCATTTTATCAGTACCAGTATTGGTTACTGCAGTTAGAGGAAAATTATATTAAAATATTGTACTCATACAGCTAATGGACTAATATGTACATAGCATTCTTTAGTGTATAAATCATGTTTTTTTTTAAATCCTCAAGTATTAAATATACTGAAATAATTGCATTCAAATATTTATTATCTAAGCCCAGTTCAGTACTTTAGCAAGGTGTTTAATATGGTCACTTCACTATCAACCAAGATGTTAATGGGCAGTTCAGAGATATGACCACAATGTTATGATTAAAATGACATTGATATCAAGTATTACTACTAAAACTGAATGTATTTAACAACTTTTTCTTTTGAAGACCATTCTGTGAAAATATTTCACCAGTTATGGGCTATGTCTGCTTTAGTTTTATTTTTTAACTTGATTAATTTATTCTTTTGCAATCGCAGAATTTCATTTATGACTTAGAACTGTTCCATTAACTCTTTGCAGCTGTTGAATTAACTATTTACTTTTATTAATCATTTTATACCAAAAGATTAGAGATAGACTAATATCTATAAGAGACAAGAACTGTGTGCTACTGCAGACATTATTTGGTGCTATAAATATACAGCTTCAATGTCATTTTAACCATAACATTGTGGCATTAAATGCAACTGTACAATTAGCATCTTAGGTATAGCAATACAATTATGAGAATAATCAAAAATACAATGAGAAATAGACATTATAAAAATGTTTGTTAATAGAGGCAAGAATTTGTTAATAATACATAGATGTTATCTAAGAGAAAATATTAACTTTGTATAAATAGAGAAAGAGGAGAAAGGAGATAGAGGAAGGGAATACATAAGAAATGAAGTATAGATTCACAGGTTAGATAAGAAGATATATAAGGGGAAATTAGCCAGGGCTGATACAGGAGCAGATATGGGTCTATTCTGCATCACCCAGTGTTCTTGCATTAACATAAGTAGCTGGAAATATTTTTATGTCTTATAATTTATCCACCCCTCAACACAACATGATGGAGGCAAACATACTGAAATTATTTTGTTTTCTATATAGGTTCTCTTGTCGACAATGGAGTCTGAGAATTAATAATAAATGAATAAATAAATAAATATGATTGACTTCCAGGAATGTTTCTGACAGCATCTTCCTTTCACTAGGTAGGACTTGGCAGTCTGTATTCCCAGCTGGGCTCATTTAGGCTTGGAAGAGGATTTATAGTCCTATGTTGGTATACTGCAGCATGGTGGGGAAATGCCAACTCATTTCAGATCTTTCTAAGGGTCTGGAAAGGTTATCCCTCCCAGCCTCTACTTACTTGTATTATGTATTAAACATTTCACATCAATTGTTGGGGATAATTGGGATATTAAAGGGTTTGGGTAGGAATGACAAGATTTCATTCTTGTTTATAATCAGATTCAGAGACAGTGATGCAGGAAGTCTTGGTTCATTAAATATATCTGGTTCAATCTCAGGGCACCAACCATCCTTTAAGTTGGATTTCACCTTCTCTTAGACTTCAAGTTTCCATTAAACTTCCCTGTATATCTTTTGCTATAATTTTTGGATGTGCATATTACTCATGCCTCACACTTCATGAGAAGGTATAATTCCTAAATATCCATCAAAAATGACCAGAGATCAGCAATGGTTCAGGTCTGAATATCTTGGCGAGAATTTGATGGCTAAAGTAATAAATCTTGGCTATCATTTTGTAGTCATATTATTATTAATCTGGCCTCCCCTGACTCCTAAGGGTATTCTAAGATTTGGGACTCAGCTACCATTATTGCCTACTGTGGTCAAGGGAAGGCTAGACTTTCATTTTGCGTCATAACAACCTCTGCCAAGCTTTTCTAAATATATCCTGGTATCCCAAATACCAATAGCATTTTTTAGCTTCCTCTATGATTGAATGACTGCCATCTATATGTACAATCAAGGGTTTGATCTCAAATGATTGAAAACATAGCTAGCTATAAATACAAACATAAAAAGTACAGTACACTGGCACCCCCATGTCGGGCCATCCACTTATTTACACATAATAACAGAGCAATTGCACTTGTGATGTGAAAGGAGAAACACTATGTAAAGGGTGTACACAGCCACACAGACTATGATCTCACAATCACAATAGGAAAGATAGGAAATGTGGGTTGGGGAGTAATACCTGATCACATGAACATCGGTCACTTATAAAGTCATCATTTTTTTACAGTATTATGTCCAGCTCTCACACTCTCATGCTTGGCAGAAGTTTTCTATCTGATGGGAAATTGCAGATGTCATTGATTTTTTTCCCTCCACCTCCTTATATTATTACAATAAAATCACTTAGTAGTTTTGTTTTCTTTTCATTTCATTATTTATCTAATTTTAATGAGTTGTTTTCTGTAGTGCAACTCAAACTGGTTACAATAATTTCCAGGTTAATGAAGAACCCCCACCTCTTACCAAGAGCTATTTTTGCTACACTTCATAGATAATCATGGGCAAGACTCCATGTTTCATTTATATCCCCTAAAGCATTTGCTGAATTCTGGTAACTTTTTAGCTTCTTCCAGTTAAGCTGAGGATGATGTGCTCTCTTAGAATAAAGTCAGGATAATCCTACCCTTAGATAATTCCAGAAATGAGATGTCATTTTTGATAGTGGGCAGGAATGTGACCATATTACATTCAAGTCACTGCAGATTTTAGTCTAGGATGATCTGGGAATATTTGCTACAGTGTAATGAGAGGCCTACGATACCGATAATTCACTAGTGGGAGAAGTGAACTAGGGCAGTGTCTTATGTGGATGAGACAAGGGAAGAAATTTGTCCACTCTTCATGATGAGGATAAAGCTCATAGTATGTTGGAGAATGGCTTCCAGCAAATGGTGTTTCACAACTCCCTTCTCACACTTCACTGTATTCCCTGGAATTTCATATATTTTTTTCTAGTACTTGAAGGAGCTATGGATTTTAATCTTGATATAGTTTATGTTCTTTTTACTTGACATAATTTTGGAACCTTTAAGGACATACTTCTACTGGAGATGGGTAAAATCCTGGACACCTGGATAACACAGTGGCACAGTGGTTAAGGTTTCTACTACCTCACAGATCTAGGCTCCAGGCTTCAAACCTGACCTCCAGTTGCTGTCTGTGTATTCTATATTTTTCCCTGTGTCTTTGTGTATTTTCTGTGGATACTCTGGTTATATACCACCTCCTAAAACATGACAGTTGAATTTGCTCTTCTAAATTGCCAGTGTATGTCCACAACTGACAAGTTTGGTTACTTGTTCAACAAACTGAAAAGCTGAGATTCCTATCTGGCAGTTAACAAAGAGGGATAAGGTTGTGAGCTGCAGCTTTAGTGGTACAGGGCTTGATTCCCTTAGCCCTCATATGCCTAATGTGTGACCTTGAGCAAGTCACTTTATTAGATATTGCTCCCAGGTCACCCCTGAAAAGGGTACTGTGTGTCCAGTGGGCTTTCCTGGTTAACAAATGGGTATTATTATTACTAACTAAAAATATCAAGGGTCTAAAAGATCTAATCTAACAAGAGAGACTGAAGGCTATATCACTATATCCAGTATTATGTTGACTCCTTTGCAATGACTTGTGCTTTGTTTATAGGGCCATAGGGGATCAAGTGTCTAATAATTCTTCCTCCTCCAAAAATCATATAGTCCCACTAACACTAGGGCCAGAGATCTTAATCTGCTCCAACTAATAAATAAGACAAATAGGAGGAACAGGTTTGTCATGCAGCACCTCCCCCTTCTTTGGAACAAACTTCCTCTCTAAGTTAATCAGTGTGACACGCTGACTCTAAAAAGGAGCTGGACAACTGGATGGATATTCATAAATTCACAAAATAAAAAAAACAACCAACCAAAGTCATGGACCTCCAGAACATCAATTTTATTACAAACTTAGCAGTTAGGCACCAGGCCTTCCAAGAAACTGGCAAGGTGTAAATGGACCTGTAGCCTAATTGCATTTTAAGTCCTATGACCATATGAAATAAAACACATTTAAAATTATCCTGCTAGATAGATTTTTTTGCAAGTCAGACAGTTATAAGAGTAATTTGAAATGATTTCTATTATATATACTTTCAACATTTAAAGTAATGAGAAGGTATTTGGAATTGCTTACCGCTCTTCACATCTCAAATTGAATTGTGGTATTGTGGAAATTATTTAAGGATGAAGTAACTATTTCTCATTTCCTGGGAAGAGAGGGTTAGTGGAAGATGTCTTTCTGTGGTGAGTCAGTCCTCTGATTGCTTTTCTTCCCACTGAACTTCTTGTCTTCCTTTCTACTACTGTGCTGAGAGTTCACTCCCAGCTGTTGTAACTTTACTCCACATGTGTAAGTTGTGAACTCTTAGGTTTGCCTTATAACATTATCTTCCATGGACATTCATTTTTCAAGTATTTGTATTAGATTTTATGAACTTCAAGAATATTTAAACATATAAACAAGAAAAAAAATTGCCCATTTACCAAAGTATCTACATCATTCCTCACTACAGAGGAATCAAATATCCAATCCACACCTTGATAATAGCATATTCTTTTTGACATAGACCAATGGTAGCATTTGCAAATTCAGTAAATGGAGGCAGGGACTCACTTTGTTCCATTATTGTATATTAACTTCCTAACAATAGTTAACAAACTCCACAGAACTGAAAACTGCGATCTAGGCATGCAACCAGGAATTTCAACATTAAACAAAACTAGTGAGTTGGTTAAAGTTAATTTGTCTTATCAAAATGCTTGTAAGAAACTTTGAATTTGTTCTCAAAAGGGGAATATCATTTTACAATCATACACTGTGGGCCAGATTCCATAAGGTTCTTGGATTCCGGCACATTACACCAATATCAGCACTAAAGGTGCGGATAACAATGTAATATGTAAATGTACACAGTGAACAATGAATATCTCAAAACACCAAAGAGTATTAGAGTAATAATGGTGCACTGAACATTACCCACAAGTAATCCATAAGTAATGAAAAAATTGCTGTCAAATTATGATATATGTAAACAAAGTTAGGGAAAGAATCTCAAAATTCAAACATCATGACAGTCTTCAATACATATCTATAACATAATCTCGCCAGTAAGTTTAATAACATCTACTGAATATTACCTTAACTCCATTAGTATATAAATATGCTAACTCTCACTTACGGATTCCAATGGACTCCATAAATTTTTAAATAAAAAAATGAATAAAGGTGAATGCCAATCACGGCCACATTGCCACGGCTAGCATTAGCTAACAATAGCTGTAGGGCTTGTGTGGGGAACACAAGTAAAGCACACACCCAAGGAAAGTGGGAGATAGAAAAGAAGAAGATGTGGGGTACGGGTGAAGAAGAGGGACACACACAAGAGGGATTATGGAATAGGGGAATCAGAGGGAAAGTCAGAGGGGCACGGAAATTTTTTTTTTTTTTTTGGTGGGAATAGGCCCCATTTTTTATTCTTTTTAAGAATAGAAGGAAAGGTAAAGCTAGGGGAAGAGGAGGGGAATGTCATCAAAGCAGGTATAACCATAAAATAGATATTATGACACATGACAGACAAAGGATGGAAGAAAAAACAGTAAGTCAGGTAAGTTACACAGATGACACAATAGTCAACATGGGCAATTTAAAGTTGGCAAACAGGGTATGGATGCATACCAGTCATGGAGAAATGCAGAAAAACATATCAACCTATGCACTATCAAGTTAGAACATATTGCAAACTGTGTGCCAGTCAAACCTGGATGGTTATGACCAATGGTAGATGTGTGTTGTAGGGTAATAAATAAGGGTCACAGTAGAAACTGGATAAAGAAGCACATATCCAAGTAGTCTATCAGCAGTGCAAGTGTAAGCCAGGCAACATCACAGATGAACACAAGCATATCAAATAATGTAAGATAACTCCATCAGAGGACAGAAACAAACCTCCAGCCAGGCATATGAAAGGTAAATAACCAAGCAGAGGGCCAAACAGCAGTACTACAGGAAATCAGCAAAATGTCTGCTAAATGCACAAGCAGGTGTACACAACCCGAACAAACATGTAAGGAAATGCATATATGTCACACACATATGCCATGTCAAAGGCAACACACATGTGTAAGCATATATGTATGATTGTCAATGGCCTAAATGGAACCTACTTGAAAGCAATGTTAGTACACATACGCACACCAATGTCACGTAAAAGTATTTGCAAAAAAGGCTTTGTGTCTGTCAGCTTTTCCCGGTTAGGGGTCGCTAATGATTGGCAGTTGATTTTACATAGCGGCTTGCCAGGCCTGATGCACAACCTTCAATGAAGGTACGCCCATTCACGCATGTCTCCATGCAGAAGACGCTCTAGCTGAGAATCGAACCGGACAGCGTCTTACTGTGAGGCGACAATGCTACTGCAGCACCACCACCGCGGTTTAGGCTTACACAGACAAATGATTGCTGCCAAAGCCAGAGATTTAAACTAAAAGCAAAAAAAAATCTCCTATCATCCCTTTTGGCAAAATGGAATTCCCTGCAAATTACAATATTAAAAGTACCCCCCTTAGTTCAAACCAGTGGTGACAGATTTGAGAACACAGGTTGATGCCAACATTAACTTCGATCACCATGTGCCCACCATGATAAGGAAGGCCTTCTATGCTGCACATCTCATGAGTAAAGGCATCACATACAGACCTAAGGTGTTATAACTCCCCTGTACTCATTCCGCATCAGACCACTAAGAGAGCACAACACTCCCTTCTGTATGTACCTCACCAGACACCTGCATCAGCTGGCGAGAACACAGAGGTTTCTCACCAAAAAAACTCAGGGCCTTCAACATATGACCTACATGGAACAAGTGAAGGTTCTGTCATTGTACTCTGTATCTTATAGGCTGCTGACAGCAACGTGTATCTGGCCTACAGAGCAGTCTCAGTCCCTGCCCTAATGGAATTACTGCACATCTGCAAGTCAAATGGGACAAGATTAACTCGCTCTAGAGATCCTAACCTAACCTGCAACATTAATAGAACATGCTAGAGACAAAGATATTTCTCCCAGAGATTGCCACTCCTCTAGAACAAACTCCCAATTCATGTAAAATAGAGCTCCTCAATAACCCTATTCAAGTGTAACTTAGACAACTGGATTGGAGACTGTAAATTTACCCTGGGGGTGTCACCCTCTTGGGTAAGAGCAGTCAGTGCTAATCATAGACTCACTCTGCAAATATAGACCATACAACTTGGTCAATAAGGGAACAAGAGTATAACATGGCTAGGCTTATAAAGGCCCTAGGGCCAATAGCTTAATAATATCCTATGAACCTATGTACAGCTTAAAAAATATATCAGGTTATGCACATGGATTTCAACAATGTACACTGGTTAACACACAAGTATAATGAGAACAAGGATGTATTGCAAGCAGTAACCAGCAACTTGTATGTAGATGTCCTGCATCCATAAAATGGCCATTAATTTGGCACATGTTCACCATATCAACAATGTAATACATGGCAATGGTCAATAACTGCAGCAAAGGCAAACATACCTGCAAAATATAATACAGGAATATGAAGATAGAAGTGTGGTGGACAACCTGGGCCCACATCAGGGAAAAGCAAGACAACAAGGTTAAGTGTACCCATTGCAAATGCATGTGTACAGCACACTGAAGCCAACCCAAAATACATTCAAGCAAATAGCAAATGTATGTCACATGAACAGACTGAGTGCTGATGTTGACTGAAATGAGCATGTACAAATCACACATACATGGTAATGTGCAATCAGGTAACATCAACAGGCATAGGTAAGCAAGCTACAAATGTCAGTCACAGACACATATCCTGACATGCCAATGTTGACTAAGGAAATCCAGGTGTATGTCATGTATCCTGCTCATTATTAAACAGAGGACTCTCCTCTGAGCATCATTACAGCCCATCAGCTATAAGTCAGTGAATGCTCACATGTAAAAGGTACAATTGTGTGTCATTATGGATCTAACTATGTGCACAGGCATGTACAATCAGTTACTGTGTACAACTATTGTCATACGGTGTGATCTTATGCAAAATACGTAATGAACGTGGAAATGTAACATACAGTACACACTGCATAATGTACTGTTACAGAATAAATTATCCTTTTCATGGTGTACACAATAATGCTACACTGCTGTGCAATGCAGTCAGAAAAGGAGGACTGATCATAAGTATAACATAGTTGTTTATGACCCCACATAGCATCAGCATTTCCAGCATATGGCACACAACACCACATTATGCCAGTGGGACAGCATGACAACTGTCATCCAAAAGAGATAGGAAATGACATGTCCTTCTGTTGCATATACATGATATGACAATAGATAAATATGAACTATACTGCAATGGTAGTGCTGCACTATGGACAATATATGTAGTCTGTCAGCTTTCCGCAGTAAAACACATGTTTACAAGCTAATTGTTGCAGCCCTAGCTGTAGATAAACTGCCACAATGCATGGACTGCTGAATGTGTGATGAAAGTGTAATGTCTTAATTTGTGACATGCACACATTGAAACATAATTAAATGTTACATGATGATAACACATAAGCATGGCAGCTATGTGGTATGCATATACAGATCAATCAATTATATGGCAATCAGCATGTTGGCAACAACACAAATGGAGCACACAGACAATACTTGCGGACCAGAGAGACCAGGCTGACGGGGCTGAGCCTCACAAATGACCTCACGGACTATCTCCCTGAATGAGCCACTCATAGCCCATGCCATATTCTGGAAGAATGTCCCAATTATGTCCCTCATCTGTGTCCAAAATACATCAGTCACAACCTCCCAGATATCATCCCAATAATTGTCTCTGTTCTGGTCCTGGTGTCATCTCCTCTGAGGTGCAGCAGGCATGATGGTGTGGGCAGTTACAGATCCAGCTTCATCGTCATCATCATTGTCATCATCAGAGGACTCCAGCCTGGCATGTGCTCATCATCTCTGTTTGATTAGTATTCATCAATGGGTCCCATGCTCTGTCAAGATGAAATGCAAAATGACAAAACAAAACAAAATGTCTATCACGCCACACATTCCCATGAAGATCAGAGTTGACATTAAACTGAAACTGATGTGCACATCTGCAGTCTAACATACTTAATTAACATCCCATCCATGTGTAAGTTCTGCAAATACAAATATGACACTGAAGGTGTAGTAGCACACATCAAAGTTCTTATTTAAAACACTTTTCAGTTTGTAATGGTGCAAACATCAGCAAGTAGCAGAATTATAATCAAGACAATTACTGTTAGCGAATGTATATTAATGCACACAACACCTTCCCTGTGTCACTTTATCTATAGTTACGGACATGACCAGTAAAAGAACATGTCAGAGAGAATGTACTCATCACCAATGTGAGCAGCTCAAAGAAGGCTGTGCAATGGCATGTATAATACAGCTTACCAGGGGGAATCATAACATCCACTGGACATTTGAATATTGGTCAGCATGTAACATGGCAAGCATATGCAAACAAGCACATGCAGTATTTCCTGGCATTTGAATGGAATCATAAATGACACTGCCTCATGACACATTAACATAACTGAAATTTGACAAAATAAAAGCTTGTAAACATCAAGATATTATTACTGGCACCTGCACAGATTAGTAATTTTCTCTGCCTCAGTAATCTATTCATCTGAGTGTATATCATCATGTCATTTTTCCCTTTCTTTTTCACTAGCATGTCTTTCCTGAGCAGATATGTCTGTGTGAGAATGTAAATTGTAGTCTCGGCATGTAATGGGACATTTGAACAGCCACTAAGTCTCATTGTTAAAATGAAGATATTTTTTCATGACAGTATTGTGGAAACTAGCCAAGCCATATGACAAACATCTGAGCCAGGCAGCATGGCAATTGGCTAAACACACATCAACATAACAAGTACAACAGTAAAAAATACTTATAATATTCAAGCATCACAGCCTGTGACACATCAGAATCTACTAAATATTGATCAAACAGTTAAAAAATATTGATCACACAGTATTGTATGTATACAACCATGCATATGACATGCCTACAATTATTAGCAACCAAAAGCCTGCAAAATGCAAACATCCTGATGATGCTTGCTGATTATGAAATGTTGCAAAGAAATGCATATGTGCACAAGTATCCACAAACACAGGATACAAGTATGTTACAACAAAAACAGACAAGATGTTCTGGGCAGATGCAACAGCAGTATTGAACTGAAGGACATTAACACACAATATGAAAATGACAGTGTGAGAACTAACACAGCAGATATCCAGTCAGTCTGTGAATAAACAGGATATACACCATAGAGCACCACTGGAATCAAATACATATGAGGATACCCACAGCAATGCACTACAAACTTGTATAGAAAATATCTACCTCAAGGTATGTGTGACAGATACACAAGCATGACTGTCATTTAAGTTGTGGCCTACATTTCAAACACTACCTGCAGAAAACATAGCTAAACACTAAGTGCTATTTCCATACATCTGGATTTGAATCTGACTGCTAAGTACAGGTATACTGTGATTATTGCACTTACCTTATGGAAGCATGATGGGTATTCAGCCATTCTAAGCAATATACATGATAATGTAAAAAATACATGACTGTAACAAAGATCAGATGCATTTCATTTAACTAAACAGAAAAATTAAGCAACATACCTCACTCCATCTGCTGCTTCTCAAACCTGTGCATCTGATTGATGCACAGGGCTTGATGCTGGCTCTGGTCTTCCTCATCTGAAAAAAGAGAAGAGTAAATATGAATAATGTAGTCCTGCAATAACAGCAATATACAACGCTTAGATCATACTTATACATTCTAACTATGATATCGACCTGCTTAGCTAGTGCATCTTAACTAGGAGGGTGCTTTGTAAATGCAATGAAAAGACTTGGGGTGATGACATCACCCGGATGGGAGATGGGCTACTAATATGTATCATAGCTTAGGATTTCAAAAAAAGGAACACCCGCTGGGCATGTAAATACTTATCAAGAATTAATTCATGTCAGCACTGTGATCACATCCAGTAACAGCAATGGAAAACCTACATCCCTCAGACAGTGGGACAGTGTCATGTATCACAGAGCTTGTTTTAACACACACATAACAGCTGCTGTAAATCAGGGACACAGAAAGGTATGCGGGAGGACTACATTTAAGGGTATTCCTTGGCAAAGTGCACATCACAAAGCAAATGTATACATCAATGTATCTCTCTGATCTGCATTTCAAATGTAACTCTGACCATCTGACTACCTCATAAGATAAGACTGAGGTGGTTGTTGAAGTGAATTGAATACTGAATGACAAAACAACACTTGATAGCACGTTTGAAAATAACACCATACTGCACAACACATTGTCAGAGATATAACAGTCTGTAACAATCTTTACTAAATCTGCACTTGAGCTGCTGTTAACACAGTTACAGATTGCAACCATATTCTAGAAATTCAATGAACAACTGAATTTATTTCAGCGAAGGATAATCACAAGGCATTCTTTAACTATGTTCAAAATCTAAAAGGGAATACCCAGCTATGTGCAGAACTGGTTGTGGATGACACCACCTATACTCAACCAGAGGTAATAGCCAACCTGCCAGCTGACAGATTTGGTGCAAGCCTTACCCCTCTGTCCCCTCCAGTCATCCCACAAAGTATACCTGCCACAATTCCTCTGCCTATTATCTCAAGAGAGCAGGTTATCTTGGTGGTCACCAAGGCCAAAAACATGGCATCAATGGGACCAGACAACATCCCAGGTTGCCTTTTAAATAACTTAAAACATGACCTAGCAGACCCACTTGGATCCCTGTTTAACCATAGCCTGTGAACTGGCTCTGTTCTAGTAGAATGGAGGACAGCAACGGTAATCCCTCTACACAAAGGGGGGCCATCAACTGACTCTGGGAATTATAAGCTTGACTGACCTCATCTGCAAGGCCATGGAAAGAATAATTATGGACCTTATTAACTAGGGCATAGGTAATCTCCAAACTCTGGACCCAACCCAGTTAATATTCATTAAAGGTAGAGCATGCCTGTTAAACATGATTGACTTCTTCAAGAAAGTCACCAAGGCCCTGGACAAGAGAAAGACAGTACATACCACCTACCTTGACCAAGCTAAGGCATTTAACACAATCCCCCACTCAGGTATTATAGAGAAACTAATTTAAGAATTAACCCCTGCATTACCAGATGGGTAGCTGACTGGCTCACCAACAAGACACATACTGTTAAAGTGGGTGACTTCACCTCTAACAAAAGACCAGTCACCAGTGGCACAACACAGGGTTCTGTGCTGGGCCCCTTACTGTTTGGAATTTATTTCTAAGAAGTCCAGGCAAACTTGGATGGCCTGTGGCTGACCAAGTTCACTGACAATTGCAAATTGGGAGTAATCATTGAGTCCCACGACAATGTTAATATACTGCAGACAGGTTTAACACAGGCAAATTATTTGTGCCAAAGCCACAGATTAAAGCTAAATGCAAAAATTTGCATTATTCTTCCCTTCAGGAAATCTGGCATCCCCGCTAATTACATTGTAGACAGCACCCCCCGAATAGTAGACCCAGTGGCATGTGAGCTGGATACTCAGGTTGATAGCAATCTGAACTTTGACCACCATGCTCCAGGGATCGTAACCTAGCTTCTAACATGAACAGGTAATGCTGGAGAGATAGATACATCTCTCAGGGACTGACACTTCTCTGGAACAAGCTTCCAATTCACATGAAACAGAGCTCCTCCCTGACCATCTTCAAATGCAACTAGGTCAATGGATGGGTGACTGCAAATTCATTCCTGGGGTGGCACCCATTTCCCTTCTGGTCAGAGAAAATTGGTATTAACTACCATTGACCCTCACCTCTGTGAACTTTATTCACCTAATCCCTGAAAATTGGGGCAACTCAAGAAAAATAGGGCTAGGCCTGTAAGGGTTCTTAGCCTAGTAATCCTTTATAAACCTACAATAGCTGTGCTTTTCATAGGTTAGTACTACGCTAACTGCCCCTGTGAGGCCATTTTAAGCTTACCCAATCACTCCATGTGAGAATCAAGCCCTGCACCTTGTGACTATAAGGTCGACAGCTTAACCATTATGTCAGCCTCCCAACTCCCTGCATGGTCATGCACAAAATAAATATTAATATCAATAGGAACTTGTGTAAAGAAGAATATTCAAGGATGTGTGAAATAAGGTTTACCTTCATAACAGCGAAATGCAGTGGTTCTATTGCTCATATGAGCGAATCGTATCCACGAAACTTAAAATAGCGACAGTTTTAAATGTTCGAAAATCAGCAAATCGAAAAGCTGATTCGCTGATTTTTGAACATTAATGTCGAAAAAAAATTAGATAAAATGGAATGAAGGGGGGCAAGCCCTCCTGCACCCCCCCCATGTGGGGGGCTGCACCCCTCATGCCCCCCTACATTATTATTCTAACTCCAAGGGTGCACTACAGTGGGGAAAGAAACCATTTCCCATTCCCCAATATAGTCCAATTTGCCCCAGAATGTCAAATGTGCAATGAACGAATCTAACTGTGTATTCGCTCATTGCACATTCAAACCTTTTTCCGTTTGGCGTTTGCAAACTTTGCAAACTGCCTTTTCGGAAAATTGCTGTTCGCCCTTGTGCAATATGCACATGTAAAGGTAAACTGTGAAATAAACCAAGATAATTTAATGATAAGTTTCCCCTATGTGGGGTTGAACACACAGCTCACCAAAATACAGCGGCATTAGATAGATTCCTTGCATAGTGAGCTAACAGGCAGCATATGGCTTTTCTTCACAGATTGTACTGCTTGTGTTAAGTCATATTCCTGTGGTTAATGGATGAATACAGATACTTCTGAAAATTTGAAATAACTGCTACCAACATATAAATGAAAATAAAAGCATATGTCTAAGCAATCGGACAGGCATCCCTGTTGGCTTAAACAAATGGGATTGTAGAAAGAATGTTCACTTTATTAAGAGGAAGGAAGTAAATCCATTTTTATGAGTTGCATTCAGACATATACAGCTAGAGTAGGCAATATTGTCATAGTATAACAGATAACTATGAAATGCATAGTAATCAGCAGCTTATGCACAGTAGATGTGTGAAATGATGTCATTATAGTTGCAAAACAGATGTAAATCTACAAAGTTATGAATTATGTACATTATAAACATTCTTAAATAAATTAACAGCATGGGAATAGAACCTGTACTTATATAGGAGAAGTTACCATGCCTTCTCAATTATCCACATGACCTAATTGTCAGAGCAGCTACTTAGTGGTTATAAACGCCATCTATCTTGTCTATTTAGGACACAGCTGTATCTCTAAATTCCATAGGGAATGCTCAGCTATACAGAGGACATTAACACTTACTGTAGGGATCCATGGGCCGTCTACATACTCAGCAATCCTCCACAATACAGACAGAACATTGCAACCAACATATGTAATGCTGTCTACATTAATAATCACAGGTCCATCTACTTCTGGACAATACTAGGGAAGGGAAGGTGAGTGTCTCAATACTGTGTTACTGTGACCACTACCTGTTATTTCCTCAGCCTCATGTCATGGCACTGCTGTTTACTGTCATACTGATACTAACATAACATTGCACACTACAGGTACATCAGGTGGGTACACAAGACATGCAGGTGCAAGTACAGGCAGACAGGGTATATTACCATATCAAGTTCATAGTTTGCAGCAATGTGTAGCAGACCTGTAATACATAGGTTCATAGGAGGTAGGTACTAGGCTATCTGCCCGAGGGCATTTATTTATTTATTATTTATTGTTATTATGCTTAGCTGAGTGCCACATTGGAGAGGCAGGCCACGTCTCAGCAGAACCAACCTTGCCCATTGGGCATCAGTGTCTATGGTGCAACGTGCAGACACTTCCACTGCTGGTGCATCTTCTGCAGGATCAGCGGTCACAAACAGACAGTCAAGTTGCACTCATGCTCCTTCACTTCCACATGGTGATTTCATCTCCTCATTCTCCTCTGTGGAGCAACCTGGGCCAAGTGTTTCTGTTCTTGGTAGGGACAGATCAGACCATGGTGTAAGCCATCAGGTTGGGCACCCTAGACTGCATTACAGTAACACAGACAGTTTGATCCAGTCTGTCCTGTAATGTTATTCTCTGCCCGCAGTGATGCTGATTAGTACATTACTTTATCAATACTGCAGGTTATTATAGTAGAGAAATAGGAATGTGTTGCACTGATGTTTGTCCCTTATTGTGTGCCATACACTGATGCAACAATCTGAGACTGTATCCATACCTGTGTTAGTTGTGCCCTGAGGTGACAATCCCTGTTGTGACAGATTTGTATAAGTTCTTGATGATATATGTTATGATTATGGTGTTATGTTTGATGTTCATTGTGCACCTCGAGTGGAGAATTTCTATTAGATGCAATCCATGCAGCTGTGGTGGGACAACACCTGAACATCAGTATTAATCTCTGTACTCATGTACATGTGGCTTGTCATGACTCAAAGTTGTGGGTCAGATGCTGCTATGTTAGCTGGGGCTACACTTGCGGTCACACCCTATGTTGCATACACCTGTTCTTCTGCCCCTATGTCCTCTTGCTCATCCTCTGATACCTGAGTGATCTCATCTTCAGATATCTGGGGTTCTTGGGGCACTTCACCCACACCTGCATCTGGCAGATCACCATGTGCTGTAGTCAGCATATTGTGCAGCATGGCACATACCATTATCATCTCTGCTGCCTTCACAGGTGTATATTGCAGGGGAAGGTTCTAACAAAAAAAATTTCACTTTGAAGGCTGTAGTGGCCAAGGTGCTAAGTGCAATAAATTTTGGATCTAGTTCCTGTTGTCGTTTTTCTACATTCTGGTTTGCTGTATTGGTTGCTGTATATTGCAGTGCCCCCCTGGATGTGTCCAGACATCTGAACCTAGCCTTCAGTACACTGGGCACGCAGTTTGGTGTTTCTGGTCATTGCATGCACAGTATTGTAGACCTCTTTTGCAGGGTTGGATAGTTCACAGTATGAGGTCATTAGCCATGGCTGAAATGGATAAAAACAGTCACTTGTTGTGGGGAGTAAACACACATTTGGTTAATATAGGTATTGTTGGGGTGTTGGGAGGAGTATCAAAGGCTTACATCCTAGCACGCTGCTGAAACCCTTACAAATGCCTTCTACGAGTACCTCCAGGAATGTATGGATCAAGCAATCCCTAATAAAATCAAGACCCTTTCCACCAAAGGCAGGCGCCCGGTCTGGTGGACTCCAGCCATAAACAAACTCTACAACAAGAGGAGAAAGCTACTACATGACAGAGCAAAATCCCTAAATGGGAAGGCATCTCTGATCAATACTAGCAAAAAACTACGATCACTCATAAAATCATCCAAGGCCAACTTTGAGAGAAAAATCGCTAATGACACAAAAGACAATCACAAAGCCTTCTTTATCATGTTAGAAACCTGGGTGGAAACTCCCAGATATGCTCAGAATTAGTCCAAAATGATAAAAAAATCACTGAACCCACAGGCATTGCCAACATACTGGCAGACAGGTTCAGTGCAAATTTCTCCCCTCCTTCCCCCCCAAAAGGAGAAATATCTATCCCACCAGAGTCTAGCCTCCCAAACATCTCAGATGCCCAGGTGAGAGCTGCTCTCTCTAAAGCAAAAAACACAGCATCAATGGGACCGGACGGTGTCCCCGGCTGTGTGCTACATGAACTCAATGAGGAACTAAACCCACACATAAGGCTGCTGTTTAATCTTAGCCTTACTACAGGATACGCACTCCAAAGAATGGCGATGGCAACTGTGGTCCCACTCCACAAAGGCGGTGCTTCTACGGACCCTGGAAATTACCGCCCCATAAGCTTGATGAGCCTTGTCTGCAAAGCTATGGAGAGGATCATAATGGAACTCATAAATAAAGACATTGGGGACCTACAGACACTGGATCCTACCCAATTTGGCTTTGTCAAGGGCAGATCCTGCCTCTTGAACTTGGTCGACTTTTTCGAAACAGTCACTAAGGCCATTGATGAGGGTAAGGCAGTTCACACAGCCTACCTTGACCTTAGAAAAAGCATTCGACACAATACCCCACTCGGGCATCATAGAAAAGCTCACCAGCTTAGATGTAAACCCATATGTCACAAGATGGGTTGCAAACTGGCTCAAGGACAGAACACACAGGGTTAGAGTTGCTGGTGCCATGTCAGACTCTAAGCCGGTCACGAGCGGTGTCCCACAGGGCTCAGTCCTGGGCCCCCTCTTGTTCGGCATTTATTTTTCTGAAGTGCAGGCAAACATAGGGGGATTGTGGCTGACAAAATTTGCAGATGACTGCAAACTGGGCACCATAATTGACACTCCATCAGACACAGACATCCTCCAGAAAGGTCTCATAGAAATGGATAACTGGTGCCAGAGCCATGGCCTTAAGCTAAATGCCAAAAATGTATAGTCATACCCTTTGGGAAAAACAAGGTAACCCCTAATTACCACATAGGTGGTAATCCATTAAACACGGAAGAAGTTATCAGGGACCTGGGGACCCAAGTTGACAGTAACCTCTCTTTTGACACTCACATTGCCAAAGTGGTTAGGAAGACCTTCTACATTGCCCACCTGATCATGAAGGGATTCACATCCAGATCAGGAGAGGTCATTGTACCCTGTACTCTTCACTTATCAGACCAATGATTGAGTACAACGCCCCATTCGAATGTACCTTACCCGACACCTGCAGCAGTTGGAAAGACCCCAAAAGTTCCTCACCAAAAGGATAAAGGGGTTCAAACATATGTCATACGATGCCCGACTGAAGAAACTCCAGCTCTATTCAGTCGCATACCGTCTGCTCAGAGGTGATCTGTGCCTGACATACAAGGCCATGTCCAACCCGGAATTAATGGACATGCTCCACCTCAAAAAATCCAAATCCACCAGAGCCACGAGAGCAAGAGACTTAAACCTCAACACGGATATAAATAGGACGTGCTGGAGGGACAGATTCATCACCCAGAGACTCCCTACACTATGGAACAGAATCCCAGTCCATGTGAGGCAGAGCCCCTCACTGACTCTGTTCAATGAGAAATCTTGACGAGTGGCTGGGAGATCGTAGGTTTACCCCGGGAATCATCTCTGTATCACTGCTGGACAGAGGCACAGCAAACTAATGGGTATAGTATTCTCATCCTAAGGGGTGGTGAAAGTCACACACACTCTGGCTAGGCTTGTAGATGCCCTGGGGCAGATGGCCTAGTGTGAACCTATGAACCTAAGCTGTGTTCTGTACTTACCCAGTAGCAGTCCCTCAGGTATATCACCTTACTGGAATGCAGCCCTCAGTCCACTTTATCTCCAAATAGCAGCATCACAGACACTTCCAGGGTGTGCTGGCATGATGCTTCTTGTGCTGCCATCTGCTGTACACACAACCTGGCATGCACAGATGGCCAGCCCATTCTGTTTATGTATCAGTCTGCTTCAGGATGTACTGGTGTCTTGATTGGTATGTTTATGCAATCTATTGCACTAAGTACGTAGGGGAAATTTGCAGTGTTGTAAAAGTGGTGCATTACAATTCTCTGTTCTATGGGGGTGGATGGAAGGTGGATGTACTCATCCACATTGCTTCACATTGCTGCCAGGATTTTGCCAGGATATGGCTGACAGCTGTCTGTGACACTCCAACAGCATCTCTCCTGTGTCTCTGAAATGTCTTAGATGTAAGTATATCCATGCTGAGACACACTTTTGTTTCAAGAGGGATGGGATTTCCTCACAGGGTACACACAAACATGTGTGGTGCACACATGTTGCAGACAGCCTACAGCAGTTCTCTGCCTAGCCGGTATTTGTCAATAAATTGCTGGTCTGACAAGTGGTTTAGTTGTAGCCTTGCTCTGATTCTTGCTAGCTGTCTTCTAGAGTGCCCAGCCACATCCTTATTTGTGTTTGAATCACTGCTTCCTGTTGCAGTTCATTAATGCTTGTTGCATTTTTGTTTTCATTTTTTCAGTATGATTATGGAATACACCAGAATCCATAGAAGTATATTCTGTTCATTGTGAGTTGCATAGTATACACTGAGGATTTTGGAAACAGAGTCAGTGTTGCAGTTTGTCTTACTTAAGTTCTGTTGGGAGCACCTAAAGTGTTTTGGAAACAGAATATATAAATATCCTAGGCTGACCCAGCATGCTTTCAGTGTGTTTTCTGAAATTGTGAATACAGCTGGTGCACTGGAATCTTCTTTCGGCATGCTGTGCTGTCTGTAAATACCATCTGTGAACTTTACAGAATTTAGTTTCATATGTTGCCAATCAACTTTAACCAATGATTTATACCTCAAGCAATGAATACTTTCTTTCCTATATGTAATTTTAGTTGTATGAGGGGTAAAAAATGACCTATGTAAAAAAATCTGTAAATTTCTCAGGTAAGTACTAGGCTAGCTACCCTCATAGACCATTTTAAGGTAAATCAATTTCACTTTCAAAGGTGAAAATCAAACCTTGTACCTTCTGTATGCAAGGTAAACAACTTAAACATTTTGCCAAACATAATAGTTTCCAACGTACACATGGTATAGCTTTACTAGAAGATATAAAACATATTTTAGCCAACTGATATTAAAGTTGAATCACCAGTCTGAAGAACATAAACCCAAAAGCAGTCTTTGATATGAGAACTATGTTTTTAAATTATTTTGTACATTACCAATAAATAAGATTTCCCAATATCTATATTTATTTCAAGAATATTTAGAACAGTAATAAGTGGACATTCCTTATTAGCAAAATCTGACATTAATCTATTTTTGTAATTATGAACTATCTAGTAGTCTGTACTATAAGCCAGTTATCCATATTTAAATCATATTTACCAATTATATAACCAGTATTAAGTGCTTTGGTCTCCTTAAAAGTTGACAAAAAAAATCTCTGGTTTTAAACTTAACATTTTCTGTAGGTTCAAGCTATCTATGCAATCTTGGGTGAAGGCAATAGGAAATAAAGGGAAACAAGTTTTATCTCTGCATATTTGTAAACGAAATTCCTAAAGGCTTTAAACATGCTATTTATATAGGTAGAATCTATTGGTCTATAATAAGATTTAGCAAAATACTTTAGTTTCTATTTCTGTTTCTTTACCAATCATTTTATTTTTCCAACATTGGTGTGTACTGTGTATTAATGCTGTTCTCAACTTTTAACCAAATAATTCATGTATTTTTAATTATCTGAATAATCAATTTATTCCATTTATCCAGTAATGATTTATATTGTTCTAAAGTATGTTTATAATTAATTAGCACAATTTCATTAGCATTATTTGTAAGAGTAATCTCTGGAGATTTCATTTGCTTGCTATTCCATTTGAGCTCACTATTGCTTTTCAATCAGACATCTAACCCCTTAATAAATTGTGTTAGTTTTATTATTATTAAATTTTAAATTATACATCAGTTCAAAATATTTTAATGACTTTTTATGCTTACTAATGAATAATTAACATTGCCAGTCATTAGCAATATATCATCTGAAGGTTACTGAATTTTGGAAGTATACAGTTCAGTTACATTAAAACCTATTATATCATTACTATTTTTAAGATAATTGGAAGAGTAACAGCCTGAGCAAATAACAGAGGGGGGAAGGGACATCCTTGTTTTATGTCTCTGGTAATCTTTATTGATTATGCAATAAAAGTACCAAGTTTAACATAAGAAAAGGAATTTTGATAAAGATGATTAATAAAACCAGTTCGATTCTCATCAATTAATGTAGGAATGATGTGTTGGCCTATTACCATAGATAAGCATAAATACTTTATAATCTGCATTTAATAATTATGTGGCCCTGTATTAAGAACAGAAAGATGAATCATTATCTTTCTTTAGTGATGGAGGAATTAAAGTGGATTTCTAGGAAGGAAGAATGCTCATAATGTTTTATCTTTCCTGGCCATTCCTACATTCTCATTAGACTGCTTATCAGAGGCTACAGCACTTTTTGATCTAAATTTTGGAACATCAAGTTTGATTAAAATTATAAAACCTTCCTATTTGATTCCATTTAGTCTGTCATCAACAATCATCTACCTCTTAGTAACACTCTACCACTGCCTCACTACTATATCCTCATGCGGAGTCTACTTCCAAGAAATATCACCCAAGAAACCCAATCTCAACTGTCAAAGCTCAACCCCACTTATGGTGCCACATTCTATATCCAACACCCTTCCTCTCTCAAAATGGCACTAGCACACATTTCAAAATCCGTCACAACTTTTCACTCTGTACAGGATTCTTGTCCTCCACTTTCAGATATGCAGTAGTAATCTCTTTACCTAAGGTTACTACACCAATGGAACTCAAGAGCTATAAACCAATCTCAAATCTCTGCCCATTAGCTAAAGTCTTCAAAAAGATACTTTATAAGCGACTATTCAAACACATACATATTTATGGCCTACTTTGCAATCCACAACATGGCTTTTGGAAATGCCTTCAGCACCCTGAGAGCACTTTACTCTGTAACCACACCATCTGCTTCAATATGAACGACAGCCTCCTTACTTCGTGTCTTTTTGTTGATATGACATGGGCTTTTGAAACTGTCAGCTACACCAACTTTCTAAAAAACAGTATAGGCTCAATTTCGGCACTATTGCAGTTGACTGAATTAAAAAAAAATATCTGTATGCAGCAACAATTCACACTTCCTGGCAGATACTCTCAATACCAGAGTATCTCAGGGATCGGTGCTTGGGCCACTAGTCTTCTTTCTCTTTATCAATGACTTAATGAACAATCTCCCTGTTGTAAAGATTACATTACTTTACTACATTACTACAAATAAAGACCTTTTTTTTTTTTTTTTTTGTAGTATTCACTTAGAGTGAAAGACTTATTTTTTAGTCTCCACTTTGTTTGTCCCTACCTGGCCAGTTGGAAATCTGGCAACCCTGTTTGCACTGCACATTGATTCTATAACTGCTGAAGTTTAATCCCAATTGAAACTATGCTATAAAATCACTCACCTCTTTTCATCAAATGCATGCCATGCTACTGCACAAAATGTACTTATGCATAAACTGGAGTATGCCCTCCCTGTAATAACCCTATTTTCCAGCTCCAACACTGAAAAAACTGCAAATTGTAGGAAACAAAATATACTGGTTTGATTAGAAACAAGACACAGCACTGTGACCTACTGAAGTCATTACAGTGGTTGTCAGTTCATAATTGAACCTCTGTCATCCTTAGCAGACTAATTTTTAAAATCACCACCCCCCTAAAATTAACCCTCTCTTTTAGAGATTTCTACTATTCACTCAGATACAACCAAACTGACAAGGCATCTCTAATCAGACCCTGCTTTAAATCCTCCATTGGCGAACACACTTCCTGAAAAATCATTCCTGCACCATGGCAACATATCACTTAGGAAATAATAACATTTTTCTTCCTTGACAGCTTTAAATACATACTGAGAAAGCACCTTTTAGTGGAATCTGCCTGATTATAGTTTAACCATAATGCTACTATCTTTCTAGCAGCCTTAACTTAATCAAAATACTCTGCACAAACTGCTGGAGCTGAATTTTACCCTTTAATTTTTCTGCTTAATTTATACATGTGGTGTGTTATTTTTGTCTTTGCCCTCTTGGGCCTGGATTGAGGCTGAGAAAGGTCCTTGGACCATTCCATCTACTTGAAAAAGTAAAGTGGAAAGGCACTCTAAAATCACCAAGAAAACAGTCAAAAAGTGCCTGTACAGGCATTCCACCTACTTGGTTAACAAACTGAAATAAATAAAAATCCATCCATCTCTCAGTAAGATAATTGCCAGTATTAACACCATTCAAAATTAAACTCATCCTTACTAAATGAAGAAGTTGCTCACAGATGCATAGGCATGGTCACTTAATCATATGCATTTTTATAATACTGTGTTTGTTGTTAGAGACCTCAGATGGCTCATATGATAAAGACAGCTTCAACATCATTTGGATGCTTATTATATTATTCTTACTTTGCTACTTGAAAAATTTGCCTAATACCTTTCTTTTTTCTGTTAATTTGAAATAATGTTTTATTTTTCATTTTATTATAAGTAGCTTATGACAGAAAAAAAGCCCTAGTGACTCAGTTCAGCTACATTTAATATTAAGAAAAATGGCAGACAATTCTGTAAGCAGCTGGAATTGACAACTATCATTGCATGCTGATAGTTCAGGGCTTACTGGTGTCTGTGACATGTTTCTCTTTGGTTTCTTAAGTATAATTTTGAGGGGATGTGTTTAGAAAAATCCCTCCCACTTCTCTTTTGTTACATTGCTTTCTATTCCCCTGCCCCAGTTTTGTGCAGTGGAAGTACTCCCTGTTTTGGTGTTTATTTAAATATTTAAATGTATATTAATCTGAACAAATGTAAATCTCCCTCTCTCTCTCTCTCTCTCTATATATATATATATATATACATATACATATACATATACATATACATGTGTGTGTGTGTACAGAATATATATAGACAGAGTTTATGTAGACAGAGATTTACACAGACACACACACACACACACACACACACACACACACACACACACACACACACACGCGCACACAAATATAGTAATATATATGGTAATGAATCGTTTTGTTATATTTTAAAGTATCATTATTAATGTAGTTTCTAATCTGTGATGTTTGTGATAGAGCTTGACTATACCAAGTAGATATACATATACTGAGTGAGTAATGCTATATTTCCAATAAAAAATCATTTGCCTGAAAAAGAAAGATGAAGAAACACCTGCAAAACTCTGTAAACCCACAAGAACGTCTGTATGAACATGACATTGTGGTTAGAACTACTTTGTAAAGCATTTTACAATTTTCTGTTGCTGGAGGGTTGCCTACAGATTAATATAACCTACATTGGTGCTGCTTTAGTTACACAGTGATGAATCAAGCACTGACAAGACCAAACTAGCTGTAGAGTATCATTCCAACAGGAGAAACTCATTTTCTGTAATAAGCATAACTGGTCCATGGGTGACCATGCCATCCCAAGCAGCTGTAATAAGCATAACTGGTCCATGGGTGACCATGCCATCCCAAGCAGCATTGGCTACTACTGGATATTATTCTGATAGCTAGCATGTAAAAGTAGTATCATAGAACATAGAGTATACACTGCTCTCCTTTATATCCAATACAATGTGTGTAAAATACTGCTAAATGCTATTTAATACATACAGCAGCAAGTGCAGACAACAGACAGTGTTACCTATGACAGATCAATGATTTATTCTGCTTCATTCTATTTAACATCTTGATTGCATTGGGCTTATGAACCCTTTTTCAGGTGGGAATCAAGGACATATTTATGCTTACTAGGAGAAATGTGGCCAGAACATATGAGATGTTTAACATCCAGATGAGCAAGCACTAGCTCATACAAATGAGACAATGATTTAATGTCTCAGATGATGGGGATCATGCCATAGGTTAACTACCAGTCCCTAATACAGAAGGTAATGCTGAGATGCATATTTATGTAGAAACTGCCTGCAAGGTCATCCTGAATCCTTCACTATCTCCCATGATATGCGTCATCTGTATTTGTTTATCCATCTCTGTGATCATGCTTAATTCAGCTTACAATGAACATGCTTCTTAAATCCCTCAGACTTCAGTGCTTTACCATATTTCCATAATCAAACCAGTTTAAAAGTATTTAAACTCTGTCAGTAGTGCATGCAATCCAAGAGTTCACGGACTTGTATATAGGAGGATGTGCAATAATGCATGCTAACCAAGAGTTCACTCACTTGTATATTTGCAAATGTGCAGTAGTGCATGCAAACCAAGAGTTCAGAGACTTGTAATATGTGCAAATGTGTAATAGTGCCTGAAACCCAAGAGTTCACAGACTTGTATATGTGCAGATGTGCAGTAGTACATGCAAACCAAGAGTTCATGGACTTGTATATAGGAAGATGTGCAATAATACATGCTAACCAAGAGTTCACTCACTTGTATATTTGCAAATGTTCAGTAGTGCATGGAAACCAAGAATTCACAGACTTGTATATGTGCAGATGGGCAGTAGTCCATGCAAACCAATAGTTCACAGGCTTGGATTTGTGCAGATGTGCAGTAGTGTATGCAAACCAATAATTCACTGACTTGTATATGTGCAAATGTGCTATATTGCAAGAGCCAAGTGTGTACTAAAAGCATAAAATGTCACACCAGATCTACATAGTTAAAAAAATGACTGGAGAAACATGATGTTCACTTAAACTAAAAGCACACAAGGGAAGGCAACCAGTTTAGCCCACAGACTGCAAGCAGAAGGCTGACTGCCAAAAAAGTCTTAATTTGAGATTCAGTCATTTGTTAGACCTGGGCAAACCAGTGTGATATGCACTGCCTCTAATTCACTCAGTCATCAGTGAGCTGATGTTATATCTCAGGAGAAGCAGATTAAAAAAAGGCATAAAATAACATGGGAGTTTATTGATTCTGTGTGTGACTAGAGAGTTGGAGTGTCAAAAAGTTTGCCTGTGTATGACTGCTAGAACTCTTGGGAGACAGATGAAGCAGAGATACAAATGGAGAGGAATTACACTAGACTGGGTGTTTCTGAACAAAGACTGGCATGGGAGGACTTGTTTGTAGGAAGCAACTGCAGTGGATTATTTGAAAGAAGAACAATATAAGTATCAGGGGTTAATTAGCATTTTTTAAACGGTCATCTTTCCTTTTAGGTTTACAATCTGGTTTCAAGGTTTGTACAAGTGAATTAATGTTGTTCCACTGTAAAAATGCTCCCTTTAAAGATTAAAATATCACACAAAGGATTACAGTAGTGATATCATTCTCATATTGAAAGCCTCCTAAGAGCTTTGCTTCCATTATTCAGTTCACAAATAATAGTTCATTGAGTCCACTGCTCTAGTGAGCTTTTTCCACAACTATGGCATACACTAAGATGTAAACTTTTATTTTGCTCTTTTGAAATCCCATTTATAGATTGCTCCTTCTTCCTGTAATAAAAGGAACAGAGACAAGAGATACGGGGCAAGATTCATGAGCACCTACACTAAGGGCTAGATTCCAAAGGTTAGTTGCGGACATCACAGCACCCTGAAGGAAGACTTCAGTGCATCAGCTGTGGAAATGATTTCAGCATATACACCCAAGCAGTCTGAATACTTAACTATTCTGCATAGGATAATTATAGATTCCACACATGCCTATCAGATTCCAAAACACAGTGTGTGCACCAACACAACTTAAATATAACAAACTGCAATTCAGTCTCAGTTTCTGAAGTCCTATTGCAACACAAGGAATAGGTTCATAGGTTCATAGGTTCATACTAGGCTATCTGCCCTAGGGCATTTATAAGCCTAGCCAGAGTATGTTTGGCTTTCGCCACCCATTTTAAATTAATTTTGCTATGCCCTTTTTCGAGGTTAGTATACTGTGCCTCTGTCTAACAGTGACACAGAAGTGATACTTGGAAGCTATTCCTATGGAATCCATAACAACATCAAAAAAATGCTATCTGCAGTGAATGAACTGCAACAGGCTGTGCTACTGTCAGCTAGAGAGAAGGATCTGGCTGTGTGTTTTAGAAGACAGTCAGCTAGATGGAGAGCAAGGTTGTAACTAAGCCAACTGTCAGAACTAGAAATCATTGACAGGTGCTGCCTAGACAGATAGCTGATGCAGGTTGGGTGTGCAACATGTGCACCGTACAGATGCCTGTGCAGATATTGTGAGGCAACTCCATCCCTCTCAAAACAAAAGTGTGTCTGAGCCTAGGTGTACTGGCATCTGAGACATTCCAAAGACACATGGAAGATGCTGTAGGAGTGTCACAGACAGCTAGCTGCCAGTTGTATCCTGTCAAAATTCCCAGCAGCAATGTGCAACAAGGTAGATGAATACATATACTTTCCAACTATCCCTATGGAGTGGAGAATTGTTATGCGCCAGTTCTATTGCCTTGCAAACTTCCCACATGTACTTGGTGTAATAGACTGCATCTACAGCTCTACTAAGACCCCAATGCATCCAGAAGCAGAAAGATACATCAACAAAAAGTGGTTGCCATCCCTGAACTACCAGGTTGTGTGCAGCAGATGGCAGCATAGCAAACATCATGGTGACACACCCTAAAAGTGTTCATGATGCCACCATATGGAGAGGAAAGTGGTCTGAGGGGTGAATTCCAGCAAGGTGAAATACCTGAGGGACTACTACTGGGTAAATACAGTTACACAGCTAGGATGTAAGCTAAGGACATCCCTGTTAACATTACCCATGATGACAACATATGTGTTCACTCCCCACAACAGGTGATTATGGTTATATACTTGAGCCTTGGCTAATGACCCTGTACAGAGAACCATCAAACCCTGTAGAGTAGGCCTACAACAAAGCACACACAACAACACAAAATACCATTGAGCATGTCTTTGGTACACTGAAAGACAGATTCAGATGTCTGGACACATCTGGGGGTGCACTGCAATACACATCTTAAAAGGCAACACAGATGCTAACTAGAGCACATGATGGTCTTCCAGCTGTAGGTGTGGGTGAACTACCCCAGGAACCCCAGATGTCTGAAGATGAGATCCCAGAGGACACATGAGGCTGAAGATACAGGTATTGGCAATGTAGGGTTTGACCACAAGTGCAGGTGCAGGCAACATGGCAGAATCTGACACACATCTTTGAGTCATGACAAACCACATGTACATGAGTACACAGACTGAATTTTGATGTTCAGGTGTTGCCCTGCCACAGCAGCACAGATTGCATCTAATGGCAATTACCCAGTAGTAGATGTACACACTGAGCATCAGACATAACACCATAATCATAATATATTGCAATATGAACATATGCAAATGTGTCACAACAGGGGCATCAGCTCAGCACAACTGACATCAGGTATGCATTCAGACTCAGATTGCTGTATTGATGTATGGCACACAATAAGAGGCACACATCAGTGCAACACATTCTTATCTGTCCACTGTCAAAAAGGTGCAAAGAGGAAAACAACTCAGGACATAATGTAGAACTGTTGTCAATATCACAAACAACATATATCTATGTATGGATAAAGTGTAATGTACTAAATAGAGTCACCTGTGGCAAGTAAAAAAGTCAGACTTCACAATACTACAGACATATGACATTGGCAGTAGTCTACACAGCAATCATTATTACTAATGTTATTATTATAACAATCAACTCCACAAGGCTGTGTGCTGAGTGCAGTGCTGTACACCCTCTTCACTTATGATAGTGTTGCTTCTCAACATGACACCAGTTTTGTCAAATTTGCAGATAATACAACAGTCATTGGACTGATCTCCAGGGGTAATGAATCAGTGTATAGGAGGACAGTGGAGAATGTTTTGAAGTGGTGTTGGAACTGTAATCTCTGTTTAAAATACCAGCAAATGAAACAGATGATCATTGATCCACAAAGGAATAGAGGGCAGCACTTACCATTATATATTGGTGAGTCTGAGGTGGAAAGTGTGGCTACATTCCAATTCCTTGGTATTAACATCTCTGTGGACCTTACCTGGGCTCATAACATCACAGACCTGGTAGGGAAAAGCTGGCAGTGACTGTATTTTCTGAGAAGGCTGAGGAAGTTTGACATGCCCAACACCATCCTCAGCAACTTCTACAGGTATACAATATAGAGCATTCACTCCCACTCTATTACAGTATGAGTCAGGAATAGTACAATATGGAATAGCAAAGCTCTGCAGCGAGTAATAAAAACTGTGCAAAACATCACTGGAGTAACACTCACTACATTGTAGGACATCTACACCAAAAGTGTTTTTAGCAGGGCTTGAAACATTATTATGGACAATACCCTCCCACAACACAAACTGTTTATGCTACTACCATCATGGAGGCATTATAACAGCATGGTGGCCAGAACAACCAGCCTAAAATACAGTTTTATACCTCAAGCTATTAGACTGTTAAATAAAACTCACATACTACCTCTCCCTTCAGTTTTGTAGTTTGGTTCACATTTGGGGAAACAAGATTTTTTTTCACAAACGCACTCTTTTGCACAGTTTATATATTTACCGATATCGGTATTGATATTATTGTCTATCTGTTGTCTTAGATTACTTCTTCTTGTTAATTGTTGTTGTTTTTATATGTTGCTGGAAGATTTGCAGAATAAGAATTTCATCGCACTCTGTGATGTTGTCTGTAGTACACATGACAATAAAGTTGAATTGAATTGAATTATCAACACAGGGTGAGACTTAAACAATAGGGCATAGTGGACCAACTGTTAATGTTACTCTAATGCAGTATAGGGTGCCCAAGCAGTTGGCTCACACCACAGCCCAGTCTGCCCCTACCACACATGAAAACACTTGGCCCAGGTTGCTCCACAGAGGAGATTGATGTAGTGATGCCAGCATGTGGAGACAGACTTTGGGAAGGAGCATGAGTGCAAATTGACTGTCTGGTCATGACATTGGATGGGACAGCAGCAGAAGTGTGTACACATTACAGCATAGACATCATTGCCAGATGGGCAAGGGTTGGTCTGTTGAGAAGGGACCTGCCTCTTCCATGTGACACTTGACTAAGCACAGTCAGGACGTGCAGAACCCTTCTTTTACTATGGCATTGCTGTAGTACTGTCACAGCCAGGGATTCAATGGACCATGCCACAGATAACATGCTTTCATTTTGTGCAGCCAGTGCCACCATGACCTCACTGTGTCTGGTCTCCTATCCTTAATGTAACACTATCCATATTATGGGCAAGTGCACAGATGGCAGATCCATGACATCAATGGGAAAGTTCACTTCCCAGTAGGAGCTGGCGGGCAACCTCTGACACCTGCCCATACCTATGTCTACTGTGATGGGCAGTATTTGTGATCCACAGGCCTCATCATGTCCACCTTCTGATGTCCAGTCATTGTCAGAATGACTGTACAGGTTTTTCTCCACATCTAAGGCTACAGTCTCATCCACAGGATGCCATCCAGATGATGGTCATCATCTGAGCTGGACTGTGTCACCAAGTTAGTGTCCCATGTGCCAGGGGGCATGTTACCATAATGAGACACATCAGATCCCATATCAGTATCAGTGGATGGGCTAATGAATCATAAAGGGAGTGGGCCTGCTAAAAGAAGAGACAGATGACACTGGTCAGGAAACCGTGCTTACATCACCTGCCACTTATGTCTCACTACAATGTTACAGTAATAATGACTTACCTGGCTTGTCCATGTATGGCCCATGGAACATATATAACAGGGAGTTGGCAGTTATGTTACATATGCAACATACATGACATACATGAGGAATACAATCATAACACACATACACCTGAAATGTCCTTGTGAGAAGTTGGCGCCGATGGCAAGAAATAAAATGCAACTGCTGTAGGGAAGCAGAGGCATAAACACAGCATTCGTAATCACATCCTTGCTAGTATTTACCATTCCAATAGAGGTAAAACATACAGTAGGGAATACATGCACATACCAGTTCCTTGTAGCTGAGGTGCTGATGGTGGTTGTCCTATGCAGGGGTAGATGGATACATTATTAATGAAGGACAGCAACAGGAGTAACAGAAATGACATGTATGAAACAGGTAATAACGTACCAGTGACACCCTCCCAATGTGGTGAGTTTGTCTTAATGCAGATCCTGCTGTGGGAAAGTACAGACAAAGCAAACACAGTTATGTATGCAGGCACCAGCATAGTCACATGATGATGTATACAGCACACTAACAGGATATGGTGATATTCACGTGATGTACGGTGTACCTGCTAGCAGATGTCCCTATGTAGAAAAACAGCAACATTAATTTCATACAACACAGATTTGCTATACATTGCTGCAGCCTATGAACATGTTGGGGAACCATACCTGTTCTGTCTATAGATGCAGCTGCATGGCTCATGCAACCAGAATATGTACCTGTATTTTACAATATGAGGTAAATATCAATATGATAGTATACAGCACTGGCATGACAGGAGACTGAAGCAATAACAGGTAATGGTTACATTAACAGTATATGGAGACACTCACCTGTCATGCCCTGCTGTTGTGCATAAGTAGATGGACCTGTGTAAATGAATGCAGACAACATTACACATGTTGGTCGCACTGTTATGTATGTACTTGTAGTTGCATGGTACATGTCATTACACTTAAGCTGGTCATTATCAGCTTGTGTGGACCCATGTGATTGATGCAATTCTGCTGCTGCAACAGAAAAATGACGATACATGAATATGCAAGCAACAGCAATGAGTACTGAGTTACTCTATATGCATCAATGTTATGCAAAGTAATACATACATGTGCGGCCTGGAACACCTACTTCTATCCATCGCCTGGAAATATAGTACCTCCCACTTGCCATATGCAGCAATAGGAGAAACTGTGTGATCTCATCAGGGATGTCAACAGTGGGTCACCACTGGTGGCATTCTTCGACCTCGCATACCAGCATACCCTGTTGGCTGTACGAAGGATCATGTTAGAGTACCATCAGCGACAGGCCTCCCGGGATTTGTTGTACCCTCCCACAATATTAATCATGTTCATGAGGTTGGTCCAGACTTCAGAAGTAGTCTCTGTCCAAGTTGGTGCAGAGCATGTATTACAATTTCATTTTTCTGTAGGGATAAATTGTTGATCCTAGGTCTGTTTTCCATCTGAAAGACAGTTATACGCACATGTTTAGATGGATATGGGGGCCCACATATGGAGATGATTATGTGAACAGCTTATGACAATTAAACCTCTCTGCAGTCCTGTGCAATTGTCAAAATCTAGGAAGTAGTCCCTGTGCCATATAGGACTTTGACATATTAAAAAAAAATAATGTGATATGAAAACAATGTATGAATACATAACACTTTGTATAACGGCCTAAGTTGTGATAGCCATACAGGCTGGTTGCAGGATTTGAACTTCTTACAGTGGACATCACAGAAACGCAGGTTCAAGCACAACAGTATTGTGCCACATACTCAGCATGCAGTGCATATTGACATATTACAGATAACATATGTGTAAAACGGAAATGTGTGATGGCTGCAGCTATAATGCAATTTCAGCATAAACAGACAAGCTGTGCAAAAAAAAGCAGTCATATTAACATGAAATGTTATATGTGAAGAGCATATATTAAAACAATCAGGACAAAGCAGCGAATGCCATTCATATTAGCACAGAGTGTCTGAAAATTATTAATTGAACAACTTACGGAAAGAGTCGGAAAGCCTCTATATCCATAAGCAGGCCACAGACAGTACATGGTAAGCACTAAGCAGACCTAAACACATATCCTTTTTGTATTGAGTCAGCAGTTCTAATACTTGCTTTAAGAAGCATTAATGAATAAATATTCTTAACAACAATATGAATTCATACTGCATAACTACATATGGATAATATCAGAATCCATAGTTTTCTGTACATATACCACAAAGTATATTGAGTCATCACAATATATATGAAAAATCCATGAATACATCTCTATGTACTGTTCATTTGTGCTGTTTAAATTTGTCTGTACAACTGCATATTGGAAAGTACTGCTTGTGAGTGATGCAGATGTACCCACCGGTATGCATGCAGGTCAATCCCACATCCATTCAGTTACAAATATTTTTCATAATACACAAATTTTCCATAAATGCATCAGTCTAACTATACACACATGCCTATCTAAGAAGTAATAATAACATATGTCTGTAAGGAGGGAAACATTTCCAAACCCAGCAATGCTAGCAGGTGCAAAATTACCTTTGTAGCCACCTATGAGTCTGGTATAACTGAAAGTTAGACCAGCTATGTGCATAAATCTTTAAATTCTCATTTGTGCAATACCTAACTAATGAGGTTCATTAAAATTCAAGGTTTTGGAATTCCATTTGTGCATGTCCATGTAAGTTCTTAAAATTTGGCACATTAACCAATATCTCGGTGTAACAGAAAGGCACTCTGCACAAATACCCAATAGGTATTGTTAAATGGAACCATATGTAGCACATGCCTGTTATCTTCCAATGATCTTATAAAATGTCATAAACACCAATTTTAAATATTGATTTTGATACATTTACAGATCAGACCATTGTTATCTGCGAACTGAACAGGACCTCAGTGAGCAATTTATTGAAGGGCTTATTCAGCTTATCTACATTATCGTTGAAATGGCTATTTCCAAGAGGCTTTGATGTATCCAGATGCACAACTGGTCTGAGAGGAGACCACTCAGATGCTGACTGTCTGTGCTGGAGTGGAGCATCACATGAGAGCAATACCATGGAACTTTGTGATGATCAATATATGGAAGCGGATTGTGAAGGAGCATTGATGACATATAGGAATCTACAAGACTGGAATGCATGTCCACCACCGCTATGATGACCTGCATCAGAAGGATACAGAAGAGCTTTGTCAAAGGGTCACAGAGGTGACAGCTGTTAGATGCCTACAGTAAGTGTCACAATCCTGCATATATTTGAATATTCCAAAGGAATTCAGAGATATAGATGTGTCCCAGATATCAGATACATGACTTGTAATACTATTAAATAGTTGTTTTTATAATTAGCTCATCTGGATAATTAGGAAGGCAAAGTGACTGCTCTCCCTGTAATTATGGGTCCGATTCTATTCTCATGGGGTTTATTTGTTTAATAATGTTTATCATGTACCTAATAATGAACATTTTGTATTTTTTTTTCCTGTATTTAAGGACATAATTTAACACATCCAGTATGGCTATATATCACTGACACCTATAGCACCTAGGCCAATGATGATTATGCATTTCTCCGTTTCCTGTAATATTTCAACAGTATCACTTAGTCTACCTGGCTATGTGTGGATATTAATTCATAAATAACTTAGTCCATTCTGTTTTACAAAGTGAGCAGTATTATTAAAGTCCTGTTTGTTTAACACAAGAACACTTCATGTCTGAGTCTCTAAAGTTATTTTCTACATTGTAAAACTTGATTATATCTGTCAGTTTGATGCAGTATAAGGGCCTATAGTGTTTATGTGTCGGCTGTTTCCATATTCTTCCATTGGCTGAAGGTATACAGACACAAACATGCAATAGTAGTTTATAAGAAGGAAAGTATGGTGGCTGTTAGCTCATCCTGAAAAGCAACAGGTCAGTATGCATATATACTTTAACTAAGTGTGGGTTCAAATCCATATAGGGAAAAGCTCTCATTATATTCTGATTGTTGTGTCTGCCTAAAAGTTTTCAAAATGCTTGTATAGATACCTGCTTATTGATATTAACTGTTATTTTGAACATGCTTATGAGGACATTGTTTATTCATCAGAGTTCTATGAATATCTCTGTAATCCATAATGGTCTGCCAGCAGGACCTCCATTACTACATTTTTATGTCTAAAACATTAAACATACTGGCATATTTCCAGAAAAAGAATGTGGAATATGCTGACATTTGCAACTTAAATTTAATTTATAACTGTGTCGTTTATTAATTTGAATTCAACACATTTCTCATATTTATATTTGGAGACAGTTAGATGGTCAGATATACATTTGCTCTGTAAAATACGGACATCCCCTGAAATCAGGGATAATTTGTAGTTATAATTTGAACTTTGATAATAAATATCTGTACATATTTTATGTCCTCCCACCTAAAATACATTAATGTTATATGAGGTACAGAAATTTTTCGTTGCCTGTGTGCAGCAGCTATGTGTTACATGAAAGTTTACAGTTATGTTTTTGTGTTGTGACCATGATGCTGGCATTACTTAGGGGCTCTAGCACCCCAGGAAGAAGAGGAGGAAATAAGTGCAGTTGAAGAATGCCAGCACCTTAAAGTTGCATGTGTGAGGATTACAGAATAGATATGTGGTCAAGCCAGGTATGGAAATAAGGTACATAAAGAAACTTGGTGGGGGACTTCAGAAGTCCAGGAAGTAATCAAAAGAAAGAAGGAGTGCAGGAAAAAGTGGAAGATAGAAAAGACGGACCAGGCTAGGAATGAATACTGGTTGGCTAACAAAGAGCGTAAGAAAGGAGTTGCAATAGCAAAGAATAGGACATCAGAGGCCCTCTACCAGATTCTGGAAAGAGACTCAATAGGTGGCACAGAAAACAATATCAGGTTGCAAGGCAAACAGAGAAAGATAAAGAAGATAGTCAGACACCCTTCATAAGGGATGCCAGTAACAACCTGCTCATCAATCCACAGGACATCAAAGGCAGATGGAGGGAGTATCTCCAGCAGCTTCTGCATGAAGAAAACCACATAGAAGCTGTACTGCCCCAGACACAACCTAAAATGAGAGAAGAAGAGCAGCCCACCCTAGAAGAAGTAAGAATAGCACTAAGGAAAATGAAGTCAGGGAAAGCAGCAGGCTCAGATGAGGTCACAGCAGATATGATAAAAATGCTGGATGAGACATGGGAGAAATGGTTCCTGAGTGTACTCATAGCAGTGTGGAGAGAAAGGTGCATCACAGATGCCAGTGTATAAGAACAAATGTGACATCTACAACTGTAGGCAAAACAGAGGTATCAAACTCCTGTAACATTGCATGAAAGTTCTGGAGAGGGTGATTGATAAATGGAAACACAGAGCCGCAGAAAGTAAGATGGGAAATGAGCAGTTAGAATTCAGATCAGGATGCAGCACAAAAGAGCCAATGTTTGCAGTGAGACAGAAAGTTGAGAAGAAGCAAGAGATGAGGAAACAGTCCAACTGAGCATTCCTAGACTTGGAGAAAGAATATGATAAGACCCCAAGAAAGCTGATTTGGGCAGTCCTGCTGTGGTTTGAAGTCCAAGAAACATTGGTTGAGTTAGTGCAGGCTACGTACAAGGACCCAATGACTAAAGTATGAACAGTGTTTTGCCTTACAGAGGGGTTCCTAGTGGGAGTGAGTGTACATCAGGGTTCAGCTCTGAGCCCATTGCTGTTCATACTGGTGATGGATTACATTAGCAAACAGGTTAGAGTGGACAGATCAACGAAGTTGCTGTATGCAGATGATGTGGCATTACAAGAAGATTCTGACGAAGAACTTCAGCAAAGGATAAGGGAATGGAATGCAAAACTGAAGTCACATTGGATGAAACTGAGTACAGATAAGACAGCGGTAATGGCAGCAAATTGGAGAAATCAGAAGTTGAGACGAGATAGAAAGGAAGATAGTGGAACAGGTTAACAGCTTCAAGTATCTGGGGAGAGTGGTTGAGGAAAATGGAAATCTGAATGAAGAGGTCAAAGCTAGGAACACTGGGACTGCAGCCAACTGGCACAGAGTGTCAGGTGTAGTGTATGACAGAAGAATGCCAAAGAAGCTGAAAAGTAAGGTTTAGAAAACAGTGATGTAACCAGTACTACTGTATGGTATGGAAACCTGAGCAGTAAAGGCAGAGCAGATGAGGAAGCTAGAGGTGATTGAAATGAAGTGCCTGAGATGGGTGGTAGGATGCACACTGTGGGATAGATTAGGAAATGAGGATGTAAGGAGCCAAAGTAGTTCCAACTGCCGAAAAGATCATACAGAGCAGATTATGGTGGTTAGGGCACATGTGCAGAAAAGCAGAAGATGGTCTGGTGAAGATGAATGAGGGCATCCAGCAAAGAGGTGGATGGATTGTATGAGAAAAGATCTGCAACAGTCAGGCATTTGCGTCATCAAAGGAGGCACTGAAATGAGAGTGATGGCAACAGGTAACATGACATCCCATGGGAAAAGGGGGGTTGATGATGATGACCAATGTGCTGACATGCATTCATGCTTGGAGTTTTATTTTCATACATGCACAGCATGTTGTACTTCTTGTTAATCATTAGCTGTTACCCCTATTAGTACGCCATCCCTGCACATTCATACATCCAACTCTTTTAACTGCATTTCCATCATCTGCTGTTAGGCAGGATGGATTAGGCAGGCAGGTGTCAGGGTTGGAGTGTAGATGTAGATTAGAGTTGCAATTCTGAATCTTAAGTCTTCTAATTTGTGTTCAGTTCTGTTCTAATATGTAAAGGACCGTGTGTAAAACATTCCAAACTGTGTATGTCGATTCTGCAAGGTTCTTCAATTTAATATTTAGCAAACATGAGCTGAGCAACATATATCAATGTTTAATACCTACATCATTCATACATGCTTTTTACATTTTACAGGTGATGAAAAGGTTTACCTTTGAAAGGTTGAAAATCAACCTGCAGAACGGCCCTTTGTGCGAACCGAAATGATGAAAATCGTCAGTCCGATCTGCACCAAAGTCGAAAATCAGCAACTTGAAAAGCAGATTTGCTGATTTTTGAACTTCAGTTCGAAAGACATAGTGTAATGCAGGAGGGCAAGCCCCCCTGCACACCCCACACACCCCACTTTATTATCCTAACTCCAAGGTCGCACTACAGCAGGGAAAGGTTCTACTTCCCGATCCCCACTATAGTACACCCTGCACCAAAAATACCGAATCTGCAATGAGCGAACATTACTGTGTATTTGCTCATTGCACATTTGATGCATTTTGTTTTCGGTCTTCTGAGAACTTGAAAAAGTCCTTTCGGATTTTTGAATTTCACACGTGTGCATTACGCACATGTAAAGGTAAACCGATGAAAAGTGAACTCGTAATTATGCCTTGTGCATTGAGCAGATGCAGAGGTTGGAGGAGCAGCACATGGAAAGAGGTATGAAGATTGCTTTGATTTTGTAAATAAAAGATATGTGATCATTGTTACAAGCTCATATTTTTGCTATTGCTATATGTGTGTATATATATATATATATATATATATATATATATATATATATATATATATATATATATATATATATGGATCCCTATCACAACACAAACCCGACACTCTAAAACAACGACACCAAAACACTGAAAATGCACAAAACCGAACACCATAACACCGACACCCAAAACACCGACACACAAAACGTAAACTACACATTACACACAACTATACATGCACTAACCCTAACCCAAACCCTAACCCTAAGGTCCAACACTACCGCACACTTGCCCTACCCGCACCCTAACCCTAATTCACTTAACCCGCCACTACACCTAAAGTCCGTCACTACCGCACACTCACCTTTCCCGCACCCTAACCCTAAATCCCACACTATCTCACACTTACCTGTCCGCTCCCTAATGTTAAATCCCTCACTAGCACACACTTACCTGTCTGCTCCCTAATGCTAAATCCCTCACTATCGCACACTTACCGACTCGCGCTCACACATTGCCCATGTCGGTGTTTCGGCTGTCGAGATTTCACATTGTCGATCATCTGTCTCATCGGTCTTCTCAACTCGGTCTTCTTAGCGTCGGTTTTTCGACATGTCGATGAAGTCAAGGGGACCCATATATATATATATATATATATATATATATATATATATATATATATATAATACAGAAATGTGTATGATGTAAATTTAGGGTAAGTGCAATAGTCAGACAATACCAGTGATTACAAATATGAATTACCTAAACCTATCTTTATGTATCATTTAGCAGCAAGCCATGTTTGCTGAAGATAACTTTAGATCAGTAGAACACTTCAATTCTACATTCCTAGCTATACTTAATCAGCACACCCCAAGTCGCACCATTAGAACCAAAACTAAAACGGCTCCCTGGCTAACCACAAACACTAAGCACAAAATAGCCCTAAGAAACAAATCTTGGCATAAATGGCGTACCACCAAAAGTCCAACTGACCACCAAAACTTTAGAGAACTTAGAAACAGTACTAAAAAAGCCATTCTATCAGACAAAAAGAACTATTACGTTCAACTTCAAAAGACTACCAAAAATGAACCAAAAACATTCTGGTCATGTATTAATAATCTGCTGACCCCAGGCAAAATAATAACACCCAACCCTCAGGATTCTGACCCTGATAACCCCACACTAACAGCTAATAACTTTAATTCCTTCTTCACCAATTCTATACAAACTCTAGCCAACCAACTATCTCCAGATACTTCTCAACTACCTCCAAATACCTTAATAAACACTATCCCTCCCCTTCACCTACAACCTGTATCTACCTCCTATATCCAATCTCTTCTCCGTAAACTAAAACCTACTACCCCTTCCGCAGACAAGCTTCCTGCTGAATTCCTGCAACTAGCAGCAAAAGCCATTGCTTACCCTGTCTCTATCCTAATAAACAGATCAATAAAAGAAGGTATTTTTCCAACAGTCTGGAAGATATCACATATAATACCCCTCCATAAAGGAGGCAAATCTTATGATTTCTCCAACTATCGTCCCATAGCACTTCTATCCCCCTTAGCTAAAATCATGGAAAAATGTATACATAAACAACTACTCAACCATCTCCTCCATAACAACCTTCTAGCTGACACTCAACATGGTTTCAGACCTGCTCACAGTACCACCACAGCTTTACTCTCCTTTACCAATACCATAAATTTCAACCGCAACAACAACAAACTTACATCTTCTCTTTTCATAGACCTATCAAAAGCCTTTGATATGGTGAATCATACACTTCTTCTGCACACACTAAAATCTCTGGCCCTGGATCCCTCTTCCTTAACCTGGTTTTCTTCCTATCTAGAAAACCGTCAGCAAGCTGTACTCTGGAAAAACTCACTATCTGCTCCCCTCCCTGTTTCCTTAGGAGTACCTCAAGGGTCTATCCTAGGCCCACTTCTATTTTCCATCTTTATCAACGACCTCCAATCATCTATACCTAACACTACCTGCATACAATATGCAGATGATTCCACCATTATTTGCACTGCTTCTTCTCAAACCGAACTCCAGACTCAAACTCAATCAGCCTTCTCAACTGTTGAACAATGGTTCTCCAATCGCTGTCTACTCCTTAACCCTAAGAAAACAAAATTATTACTCTTTTCACCTACACGTAAGTTGACTTTGTCAAACTTCTGTATTACAGCAACTGACAACACCATTATTTCTCCTGATTCCACAACTAAACTTCTCGGTGTTATTATCGATAATAATCTTAACTATGATTGTCAAATCAACAGTACAATAAAAGCAGTTAATAAGAAAATAGGATCCCTGTACAGGATAAAGCCCTTCCTCACACCTGAGGCTAGGACAACCTTAGCCCAATCACACCTTCTCTCAACCCTTCTGTATGCTTCCCCTATTTACACTAATCTATCTAAAAGTAACCTTAAGAAACTTACTACATCTTACCATAGTATTGCCAGATTTGCCACCTCATCCCAATTCAGAACCCACCACTGCCTAAACCTAAAACAACTACACTGGCTGGAACTCCCTAACAAGCTCATTTTTCAACAACTTTTAATAGCACACAAAATTCTATACCAACCTTCTAAAACACCAGCTCTTTGTAACCTCTTGACTCCCTATATTAACCTAAAACAACTACGTTCCTCTGATAAACTACTTGTTAATATTACCAAAACGATTAATTCTGCAGGCAACTGCCTTTTCTCTAACTCAGTGGGTAAAATATGGAATAATCTTCCATTTGACATCTCCTCTTTGTCCTCTCTTCCACTCTTTAAGAAACAACTATTAAGACATCTTAATAATTTCTGGCTTTGCTCTTGTACCAACCCAGACTAAACTGTTTGCACCTTACTCTGTCATAAACCTTCCTTAACCACTTGAACCCTCCCATCTACCTCAACTCTTCAATTGACAAAATATCCCTTTTTTTGTAAATATTACTTTATTCACTTTTATATTTCCTACCTTCCTTTTTGTATTGTTAATAGTTAACCTCTAACTTAATGTCTTTCTAATTTAGCTTTTTTAAGTTAATTAAGATCTATAATATAGGTGATTACATATTATTTTTCCCATTGCATAACACATTAGTACTATGCAATATTTGTATTTGTAAAATTGTTTTTACCTCTGGAGCTTTTCTCCCTGGGCCTCTTTTTCTAAGTTAGCTTTCTTTAGCTCATTAAGATCTATAATACATGTGATGACATTTTATTCTTCCCATTGCATAACACATTTGTACTATGTATTATTTGTATTTGTAAAATTGTTTTTACCTCTGGAGCTTTTCTCCCTGGGCCTCTTTTTCTAAGTTAGCTTTCTTTAGCTCATTAAGATCTATAATACATGTGATGACATTTTATTCTTCCCATTGCATAACACATTTGTACTATGTATTATTTGTATTTGTAAAATTGTTTTTACCTCTGGAGCTTTTCTCCGCGGGCCTCCACTGAAAATGGACATAAATCCAGTTGGACTAGCCCGGTCAACAAATGTAAAATAAAAATAAAATAAATAAAAACAAGTTCTGATGTGCAGGCCACAACCTAGGTGACAGTCATTTATGTGTAACTGTCACAGTGCTTTTGATAGTCATGTCTCACATGCAAGTTAATAGTGCTTTGCTTGCTGTTTGTAATGCATTTGTTAGCACACTTGTACTATGTGTGGATGTGGTTCTCAGTGACTGTTCTGTTATGTATAACCTGCCTGTTCACATACTGAATGAGTGTCTGCTGTGTCAGCATTCACACTGTTGTTGGCGGACTGTCTGGCATGCCTTTCAGTTCAACATGGATATCTCATCTGCCTACAACACTTTTGATTTGTTTTTAAACATACTTGTATCCTGTGTTTAGGAATACTTGGGCACAAAGGCAGTCCTGTTCAGCATTTCAAACTATCTGTTACATAACCAGCAAGAAGCATCATGCTGTTTGCTTTTGCAGGGTAGTAATGGGTAATAAATGTATATAGGGCACTGATACATTTATAGATGGGCAAGACTGTTTGTATGACATATATCATGTTTTCATGTGTCACAGGCTGTCACTGTGTTTATGACTACACATTATTACTACTATTATTAATGCCTGTCCTGCATTAAAACAATTCTATACAACTATGCTCCCAGTTGGTCAGTGCGATCCAGTGACCAAAAACTCCTGTCTGCAAACCTAGGAAATCTGCTGGACATTGTCTGTACTTGTACAAGAGTAATAAGACCTGGAACTCCTTACCTGCATCCATCAGGTCAATACCCTCCCTCCCATCTTTCAAAACCACTCTGAAAGACTTCCTAGCTAAAACCGGGCTCTGTTCTTGCTCAAAATCAGGATAAACTATATCACTAAATGTGAACAAGTTGCTTTTCATTCCTCATACCTCCTTACCCCCCCCTTCTTCACTTACTTTCTTACTTCTATCAAATTCTCTTCCCTGACTTTCTCCCTAAATATACTATAAGCCTGTTTTCCCTACTTCATATTGAAATTCCTGTTTTTATTAGACTAACTTACCTTTAAGTTCTCTACAAACTGTCTAAAATTTCTGTAAACATTAAATGATTGTCATAAAAGTTGTATCAATTCTAAACCAGTGTTTTTATATTATCTCCAATTTGTTATAATCCCTTAAACTGCTTGTCATGATGGTGGATAAACAAGTGTTTAGATAAGGTCAGCATTTCCGCTGGTAAGCTGTATTATGCATGCCATGGCATGACCTTTAGTAAGCTGCTTACATTGTCTAATGGATATAGTGTCCCTGGCATGTTCTGGTATTGAAAAAGTCCATCAGTATAGATAATTGAATATATGGAATGTGTTGTATACATAAGGAGCATTCCACTAGCAGAAAATCTGTTTATTTTACTTTTCCTACATAAACATTTTAGGACATTTTATCTATACATTGCAGGTTTTTAATGAGACCTGCAATGTATAGTAATATACTGTTATTATCATATACAGACATCACATGTCAATAAGATGTTACTTAATGTGTGTTAGACTGTAGATGTGCACTTCAGTTTCAGTTTAATGTCAGCTCTCATTTTCACAGGAATGTGCTGCCTGATCGACATTTGGTTTTCATTATTATGGGTTTGATTACTGACATACATCGCATATGGAGGTACACTTTACCATGGCCATAATGTATTCTAAGGTTTCTGCCTGTTGTTTGTGTCACAGTGGGTGTTTTAAGTAGTCATATGGTAGCAGGTATGCATATATATTTTCTAGCTTGTGTTGTGACTCACCTTCACAGAACATGGGATGCATAGATGCTCACCCATCAGACATCAGAGACAAGAGCATGCCAGACCAGTACCAGAGTCCTCTGATGATGATGATGATAACCATGACAGAGATGAGGATAATGATGAGAAAGCTGGACATGCATGTGTCATCATCCCTGCTACACCCCAGAGGAGATGATGGCAGGCACCCCAACAAGACAATTATCGGGAACAGATCTGGGAGGTGGTGATTGATGTCTTTTAGACACAGATGAGAGACATGATGAGGAATTTCTTCCAAGATATTGTACAGACTATGCCAGACTCTTTCACAGAAATAACCCAGGAGATCATTTATGATATTCATCCCCATTATTGTGGTCCCTCAACACTGTAAGTATTGTCTTTGGGATCCACATGTGCAATGCTGCCATCATGGTGTTTGTCATATCAGTGACTGGACTGCAGAGGTACACTTGTGTATGCACATCATTTTGCTGCCTTACTTATTTGATACACACCCAAACATACACTGCAGGTGTCGTGTGACAGTAGCATTATGTTTCAATAGGTGCATCATACACATTATCACATTACACTTTCATTCAACATTCAGCTGTTCATGCGTTTCAGCAATTAACATGCTGCTACTGCTGTGCAATTCTACTGTATACATGTGTGGTACTGACAGCATCTCACAAACAAATGTCGCCCATATTCCAGAAATACCACAGTGATGTGGGTACAATCTGCGGATTGTCATGTCAAGTATGTTCAACAGCAGGACATGTCATTGACCCTGTGTTTTGGATGACACTTGTGCTGTCACTCTGGTATACTGGCATTGTGTATGGCATGTGCTGGCAGTGCTAATGCCATGTTGTGTCATATAAATGTATCTAATATATATGGCAGTCCTCCTTTACTGAATGCATAGACTGACAATGTAGTGTTCAAGTATACACTGTGGTAATGCTAATTTACTCAGTAAGAGTGCAATATGCCTTCTTTGGCCTATGTTACATTTTCACATCCATTTCTTATTCACATAAATTAACACATTTTGGCACATGGTGTATGTATGCAATGATTTATGTACATGTCTCTGCACATATTCTGATCAAAAGAGATACACTGCTGCCCAGTCATAACCAGGGTCAATGACGTATAACCACAGGTGTTTATTACACATGCTGGTTTATATTGGCATGGCAGCATATTTGTGTATGCAATACCAATTTTTAGCTTGCTTACCTATGCTGTTTGTTGTTATATAATTGCATAATACTGTGTGTGTGTGATTTATACATGCCCACTTCTGATGATATCAGTAATACAGTCTGCCCATGTGACATACATTGGCCATTTGTTTCAATGTAGTTTGGGTAGACATCACCACCCTATGTGGTATGGACATGCATTAGCAATGTGCCATGTTGTCCATCTCCCTTCTACCTCTGTAGTTATTTCATATATCTTGCATATATGCATGGTAGATGATCATCTGTTTTGGAATTCTAGTCCATTTTTATGCATTTGTTTTGTTACAATGTTAATTTATGCCAACTCTATGGCCATTATAAACATGCACGACATATGCACACAAGTCACTGGCTACTGCTTGCAATACATCCTTGTTCTTTTTATACTTGTGTTTTATATATTAACCAGCATACGTTGTTGAAATTCATGTGTACAACATGATATTGTTTATATAGCAGTAATGTTAGATTTGTGATCATTTATTATTATTACAAGTCATTGGCGTGTTGTTTATTGATACTGCTTTCAAATAATTTCCTGTTAGGCCAATTTAGGTCATACATATACACCTACACTTGTGTGTTGCATCTGACATGGCATATATGTATGACATATGCATTCCATTACACATTTGTTTGGGTTGTGGTTGTGTACACCTACTTGTGTAGGTAGCAGGCAGTTTGCTGTTTTGCTGCAGTAGGGCACTATGTTTGGTTGTTTGCCTTTCACATGCAAAGTCAGACATTCTGTTCTGTCTTATGTTGATATTTTCCATCATTCCAGGAGTTGCATTTGCTCATCTGTGATGCAGCTTGGCTTACACTTGGCTTACACTTGCACTGCTGACAGACTACCTGAATATTGGATTATTTAGCCAATGTGTACTGTGATCTGTATTTACTACCCTGCAAACTGCCATCGGTCATACACATCCAGGTATAACTGCCACACAGTTTGCAACATATCATAATGCAATTGTGCATAGGTACATATGTATTTCTGCATTTCACCATGGTCGGTATACAAGCCCACCCAGTTTGTCAACTTTCCATTTCCCATGTTGTGCATTGTGCTGTGTGTGTAACTCACCTGTCCTTACTGTTTTTCCACCTTTGTCTGTCATGTCTTCTATTTGTTTATTATACTGACCTCCTAAGTTCAGGGAAGTCCCCATTGTCAATGTTCTGTTGTTCCGTTCCCTCGTTCATCCTGAAGTCAGTTTGTCTATATGATGTACTCCATGCATTATGCATGTAGTGCCCCTGAGTATCTGTACCCCTATTATGTCCATAATCACCCATGTCATTTTTACGATCAAGAATTTCCCTTCTAGAGAAAGGGTAAGCTTGTTTCTGATGGTATTCCCTCAGGTCCCTATCTATTTTTCTACATTTTCTTTTAAAAATGAGAGCATTAATTAATTAAAGAGAATGAGAGACAAATGCAAAAATTGCATGAGGAGATTGATTATGTTAATAATGTGGTGACCAATGATTTAATGTTTTCTATTGAGAGTGAGAATAGGAAATATCATTTGATTAAACAATACGTGGAGGACACATGTAAAGTTATTTTTAAAAGAAAATGTATAGGTACAGAATGGTTTCAAGAAGCTATGAACCAAGATAAGAATTTTACAGGATTTATTCAATGTCATTCCGCATAGCATAGGTACAGAATGGTTTCAAGAAGCTATTAACCAAGATGGGAATTTAGACCAGAACACCTTCCTATTGTACACGGAACTTATGGATTTGGTTCTGGAACAGAATTTTTTATTCTTTGAAGGTGAATTCTTCAAACAGATACAAGGTGTAGCTATGGGGGCATGTTGTGCCCCCACCTATGCCAACAATGTCCTTATGGTTTGGGAACAAAAATGTGTCTTTCAATCAGAATACGCACAATACTGATTTATTGTAAGCGCTACCTTGATGATATTTGTATTTTTTGGAAGGGTAGTGAAACAAAATTGATGGAATTTGTTCAATATTTGAATCAGATGACAGATTTTTTTAAGATTTACCCTTCACATTTCAAATCAAGAGATTAATTTTTTAGATGTTACCATCAGAAAGAATTGTATTGCACTGGAATTCACCTCCAACATTTACAGGAAGGAGACTTTTTCCAACTCCTATTTGCATTTTACTAGTTCACATCCCTATACACAAAAAAGAAGTATTGTTAAGGGGCAATTTGTTCGTAGTTGCAAGATGACCTCTAGGGATGTGGACTATGAACATGAAAGCCAGAAAGTGATGGACGTGTTCCTAGCTAGGAAATAACCTAGGGATTTAATAGAGGATGTTATGGTTGAGGTGAGAGCTGGCAGAAATTATAAATTCGCCCCCATTTTGGGAAGTGACACTTTGGAATGTGATAAGTTTGAAGGGTGCATGAGGCAGGTTGGTTTGCTAGCCAACAAGGATAATGCTAACAATGAAAATCCAAGCCATTCAGATTTAGATAAGAAAGTAACCTTTGGGGGTAATTCTGTTATGTTTTACAATCAGAACACAACAAGGGTTAGAAAAATCATTGCACAACACTGAGACAGGTTTAGTTGTTATTCTGAACTGGAAGTACTATTTAAGAGCCCATTAAAATTTACCTACAAAAAAGGAAAAAACCTTAAGGAGTTATTGGAGAAAGACCACAAGTTGTTATATGGAAGATAAACAGGAACATACAAGTGTGGACATTGTGCCCAATGCTCTTACATCCTAAAGCAGGATTCAGTGTAACATAATGGAGAGGGACTATCTGGTCAAAAGTAGTAGTTTTTCCAATTGTAATAGTAAAGGTATGATTTATTTAGCCCTATGCAAAGAATGTGGTGCGTTCTACATTGGAAAAACTACAAGTAAATTGAAAAGAACAATTTACGAACATCTGAATGCCATCAGAACACATGACAGCAATAACGCCATCTATAAACATACACTTACATGTCCAAAGGCCAAATGGGGCTTTTTTGTAATAGAGATGGTACACCAAGATGTTAGGGGCGGGTCCCTGGGAGAATAGAGGTTAGAGAAGTATTTGGCAGTTACTACTGGAAGCAAATAGGCCTCCTGGTTTGAACGAACACATCTCTATTGCCCCCATCTTGAAAATGAGGGCAGCTAAATTAAAATGAGTCCCATTTTATTTAGGGAACATTTCTCTGTTTACATGATACACTACACACTTTATACATATTTTTTTACATTTCTGCTAAATACACTTTTCAGGTCCCTTAAATATACTTTTTTATACTCATAAATATCTTTGTACTTAAACATTTCATGCATACTTATAAGTGTATATATACATATATATATATATATATATATATATATATATATATATATATATATATATATATATATATATATATATATATATATATATATATATACATGTTATGTTGAGAGAGGGCTCATTTATCTTTTATTTAACACTGAGATTTTAAGTTGGTCACCACAATACTTGTTATGTGTTTTACATTTTTTCAGTCTTCTTTCATTTTACTTTTTTTAATCTACTTTTAAACTTTTATTCATTTAATTTTACCTAATGTTGTACACATAAGTATACATATTTTTTAAAATGTTTCTAAAACAGATTTGTTAGTTGTGAATTTGCTCATTTGTTTATTTGCATTTCTATTGACATGCTTGCAAAGAGACCTATAAAGGTTACAGAAAGCAAAGTATTTGCATAAATCTGGGTGTTTCCAATTGTCAATTTATCATACTGTTAAACAATTAAAGTGATTTGTGGGGGATATAAAGGATGCTACAGCTAGTTTTTTTCTTTTCTTTGTTACATCTGAAGAAGTCTTGTGGATGAAAACGCCTTGTGAATATTTGCGTTTATGTACTAAATAAACTGCTGGTGCTTCCACTTCGGATTGTGTTTCGTGCTATGGGCTTGACTACCTCTACTCGGTACCTTTGTGTGCTGTATTGGTTTCTTTGTCGTTTTGGGTACCTGGCCTCTTGTGTTTTTTACATTTGATAAAGTGCAATATACTTAATGCTCTTCCTACCTTAGATGAAGAACCTGTCTAATTTATTTATTTTTATTTATTTTATTTTACATTTGTTTACCGGGATAGTCCGACTGGATAAATGTCCATTTTCAGCTGAGTTCCAGGGAAGAAAAGCTCCACATAGACAAACGTACATAGATTACACAGAAGTTAGCAAACAATTATAAAAACAAAGTGATTATATACAATGGCTTAGTAGTGTTCCCTAGTAGAGACTCACAATTCTCATGGACAGACACAATTAAAAGTAAGAGTCATCAGATTAGAAGCAGAGCTTGGTGATGTAGTTACAAGTTATGATAATTACAGAATATGCTTTCAGTTTATAACTTAATCAGGGTTGGTACAAGGGCATAGCCAATTCACTTTGAGATACTGTTTGAGGTTTTTTTGAAGGGACATTTGGAGGATTGTAGGGTTATATAGTTTGGCAATGAATTCCAGGTTTTGCCAACAAAGTTGTCAAACAGGGATTTACCAGCAGAATTATTAGCTTTGTGGGTTTGGACCAGTAGTTTATTGGCTGACCAGAGGGATCTCAAGTTGCTATATGGGTTAATAATATTTTTAAGTGAGGGGGTACCCTCATGGTGGTACAAAATTTTGTGCGCTATTAAGAGTTGATTGAATTGAATTAAGCTGGGCAGTTCTAGCCACTCTAGTTGTTTCAATGTTCTGGCAGTGGTGGGTTCTATAGGTGAAGCCAGTGGCAAATCTGGCAATATGACTGTAGCTATGGGACAGCTTACCTAGTTTGGATTTGTTGAGGTTTGAGAGTACAGGCGAGGCATATAAAAGAGCAGAGAGTAGGTGTGATCAGGCGATTGCAGTCCTAGCCAGTGGGGTTAAAAATGTCTTGTTTCTATACAGTGATCCAAGCTTCTTATTGATGGTCTGTATGGTTTTGTTGACCTGTAGGTCAAATTTGAGATTATTGTCTATGATAACCCCTAGCAGTTTGGTGTGATGATCTGGGGAAATAGTGGTACCATTGTTAGATGTGACAGAGAATGAAAGTGTGGTAGATCTACTAGTGGGGGAGAAGAGTAGAAGTTTAGTTTTATTGGGGTTCAGAAGTAGGTGTTGGTTGGTGAGCCAGTTCTCGATAGTGTTAAATATATTTTGGGTTAAGTTTGCAGTTTGGATGGGGAGGTGACTGAGCAAATCAGAGTGGAATCATCTGCATATTGAATGCAAGTAGCTTTAGGGATAGCAGTGTGAAGGTTGTTGATAAAAATAGAGAAGATTAGTGGGCCTAGTATGGCCCTTGAGGAACTCCAAGTGTGAGAGGTAGCTGGCTGGAGAGTTTGCCCTGCCATAGTACCCCCTGTTGTCTACCAGTCAAGTAGGACTGGAAACACTGGATAGCGGGCTTGTTGAGGGAAATAGATTTTAGTGAAAGAATGAGAAGTTCATGGTTGACCATGTCAAAGGCTTTTGATAGGTCAACAAAAAGGACAGAGGTTAGCCTATTGTCATTCCTGTTTTGGTTTATGGCAGTAGTAAAGGAAAGGAGGGCTGAGGTGGTGCTGTGCTATGGCCTAAAGCCATGCTGGGAGTCGGATAGTAAGTTATTCTGTGTAAGGTATTGCATTAGTTGCTTGTGTGCACATTTCTCCATTATTTTTGCTAGTGGGGAAAGAATGTCAATGGGTCTATAGTTGGATATGTCTGAGGAGCTATCAACTTCCTTTTCAAAATACTGCGCAGTTTATGTCACCATTACAGAAATGAGTGTCAAAACAAAAATCCTACCTGAATAAATAATGAAAAGAATGTGACCCTCATCAAAGACAAAAATTATAGTATTTGAAAGCAGTGAAATTTCTTCAAATAAGATAGCTAAATAATGCCACTGCATGCCTGCCCCTCAGGCATTTCCATATAGCCTAGTAGGTGGGAAGATATAGGTAAATTAAAATATTAAAACCCTCCGGTCTAAGGTGATGGTGAGAGCCCCTTGGATGCCATTATGTTCCACAACCAGTCCCAGCTTAATCTGGTAGCCTGTGGATTTAAGGAGAACTCACAGTCCCAGTGTTGGACAGGCAAGGGTACTGAGGTAGTATGTCATAGGATGATGCAGAGGAGTGACAAAGAGCTCAAAAAGGTAAGGTGAATGATCCCTATAATTGAAGAGGTATGGATTTTCCATGGCCTTGATAAGTAGGGTGAGCCTAATCACATTATTAAAGTGTGTGTCTGGCTTGCACTTGTTAGCCTATGATGCTTTTGGTTTTGAACTATTAATGGAATATGCTATTACTAGCTTAATGTGAATTAAGTAAGTTAAGTATTGGATAAGTATAGGTGAGTTGTGAATGGTATAATAATTGTTTCCCCAGTAAGAAACAGCATTTTAACTGGTACAAGACTCTGTGCAAGGCTATGAGCTAGATAATGATAGTTTGAAAACGTACATATATCTACTATTTTATGGCTAAATGTTTTACAGTCCATACATGCGCTATATGGATATAGTACTTTTTTTCTCATTAATGCCATGAGTAGCACAGGGTGACATTCCAGATGGATACAAAATAGTTAAGAGATATGATTTTCTACTGGATGTTGAATTACAATGTTGAAACTCCAATAACTGAAAGAAACTAGGATCTAGGATACTCTGGAAAATATGTCAGTTTAGGTGAGTGGATAGGGAATCCTACAGGGCATGTTATATTGAAGATTTTTTTTTTATTATTTTTTTATTTTAATAGTTATCAATGTTCAACTTTCTGAGCATTAAACTGCCTGTGATTTGTTCTATTTAGTTTCTCACCAAAGGTACAAATTACTTTGCTAGTATTTATTTTCTTCATTTTTCCTTTTTTGGTATATTGAAAAAGAGAAATGGTGAAACAATGTATGAAAGGATGATGACATAGGGTTATGATTTAATGGCCCAGTGCAGTGTGTGCATATTTGCTGGCTTTTGATATTCACTGGATTGAATCAGTGGATTAAAGATGAGAAGAAGTACATGATATTAGTCATGGATGGTGTTACATTATTAAAGTACATTGCTGAAATCTAGGGGTATGCTGTTCAGTGTGAGATGGAAAATTATGAGGCAAAAAGGTTAGAAGTCTAAGGGGATATGTTTGCCTTGTATAAGATATAAAGAAAATAGATGGGAAAGAAGTAAATTATTAAAGCACCACTGTAGTAAGATCATGGATTAGAACCAAAGTGAAAAATAGATGAGGAATGTAGGGTAAACATCAGTGGGATAAATTGCCTCTTTCTTCTTCTACCTATTCTTTACATCTATAGTTCTGTCCAAGGTGTATATAATAGGAATTTGCTAAAAAGGAAATCTTAATAAATAGTAAAAATATTATGGAGAATTTCAAGGAATTCTTAAATATAATGTATATCATTGGAAATACATTCCTGTGTGTATACATGTTCATCTGTTTGTTCCTTCCTGATTGTCATCAATAAAGTTGTTGTTGTTGCAAAAATAAATTAATACATACAAATGCAACAAGCTGTCCCCAGCTGGTGAAAAATACACAGCTGTATGATATATTTCACTGGTGACTACAAAACAAGTATCCATTGATGCCAGTGTTTGCAATTCCTTGAGAAGATAGATTTCTCAGGTAAGTTATCCTAGGTACAACTAATGTTAGTCATTAAATAATTGCACAAGCCTTTCCATCCAGATATATGCAACTTTCTTCTGTTATATATTCTAGATGTATTAGATCTTCAAACAAATCAGTACTAAATACTCCTCAAACATCAAACAAATTTAGAGATGAGAAAACCCTGACAGTTGCATTGTTCAATTAACAGCATCATCTTTCCCTTACCGTTTATAGTTTGACCTGCTGTCTCGTTTTAAAAAATGCACTAAAATAACTAACATATGTGGTATCGGTGACATTATCAGATCATGTTTGATCAAAAATAGAGGTTTTCTTGCTCTAGAAAAAACTCTAAAGAAATGAAAAATTAATGACCAAAAATGTGAATAATTTCTAATACTTCTCAGAAAGAAAGGCCAACCCATATCTAGACTGGCAGAAAAATCCTCAACAACAGCAATGCAATAACATTTATGGTATATAAATTAAATAATATAAATCATTGCATTCTTCTTCTTCTTTCGGCTTTTCCCGGTTAGGGGTCACCACAGCGGATCACCTTGTCTGCACAGTAATTGGCAGTGGAGTTTTACGGTGTCAAGTTGCCAGCCCGGCGCCCAACCTTCCACAGAAGGCGCACTCACATGCACACCTAGGGCCAATTTAGAGTGTCCAATCCACCTGCAGCATGTCTTTGGGATGTGGGAGGAAACCGGAGCACCCGGAGGAAACCCATGCGACCACAGGAAGGACATGCAGACTCCGCACAGAAGGCACCCCAGCCAAGGATCGAACCGGAGAACCTCTTGCTGTGAGGCGGCAATGCTAACCACTGCACCACCGTGGCCGCCCAATATAAATCATTGCATTAATGAAGTAAAAAATCCTATCTATCCTTTCCCCCATCATCAGACACAAACCCATTGCATAATAAAAAAAAAAATCCTCCCCCAGATTGGGATCTTGCAGTAACTTGAACCATCCAGCATTCATCTTGTTTTAAAGTTCCATAAAGTCCTGTAGTAAGCATGTAGAAATTTGACAGCATTATCCAATATTTCTGACATCAATGCAAACTACCTGTCCCAGTATCTAAACAATAAACACAGTAATGTTACCTAACACTCTAGAATGCAATTGTGAAACTGAATCTAACCTTGTTTATTCCCATTTCCCAACATAGCTCCCAAATCCATCAGATACTAGGTGATAAAACTGAAAAAAATCTAATATTTGATCTATTATTATAAACAAAACTCTAAGGAACTGAACAAAATGACAAAAAAAATGTAAATAATTTCTAATCCTACTCAGAAAGAAAAGCCATCCCATATCTAGACTGCAGCCACAAACCTAACAGAAAAACTCTTGACAAGAGCAATGCAATAACATTTAGAGCATATAAATTAAACAATATAAATCATTACATTAACATAAAAAATTGCTACCCATCCCTTCCCTCCAACATGTGCACCAAACATCGGATTTATCCAGCATACATCTGGTCTTAAAGTTCCCTAATGTTTTCTAGCAATCTTCTAGACATTTGACATAGTTTTTCAATATGATGGACCTCAATGTAACAACCTACCCAGTACCTAAACACTAAAACAAATTTATGTTGCCTAACAATCTAGAATGCAGTTGTGAAATCACACCTTAGTAATTCCCACTTTCCAACACAGCTCCTAAATGCATCAGTCACCAGGTGATTAAAAACTATAAGAAAAAATAAATCTGTTATAAAACTGAAAAAAAATGAACAACAATTGTAAATAATTTCTAACCCTACTCAGAAAGGAAGGTCAACTCATATCTAGACTGCAGGCATAAACCTGACAGAAAACCCTTGACAAGAGTAATGCCATAACATTTATAGTATATGAATTAAATAATATAAACTATATTAATGTAATAATTAATCATGTGCATCCCTTCCCTCCAACCTGTACACCCAACAGCAGATACAAACATATTACACAAAAAAAAAACCTCCCCCAGGTTTGTATCTTGCACTAACTTGAACCATCCAGCATTCATCTTGTCTTAAAGTTCCATAAAGTCTTCTAGCAATCGTGTAGACATTTGAGACTCTTCTCTAATATGACTGACCTCAACGCAACCACCTACCCAGTACCTAAACAATAAAACACAGGCATGGCACTTAACACTCTAGAATGTGGTTGTGAATCTCACTCCTTCATTCCCAACATAGGCTCTAAATCCATCAGAAACCAGGTGATAAAAACTAAAACATAAATCTGCTAAAATAATTTAAAAATGCAATATTCCTAGCTCATGAAAAAAAAAAGATTCTGATGTCTTCATTTTGTACCCAGTGATTGCAAAGACCAATATGACTGAAAACACCAAAATGCAGAAAAAAAGGTTATGATATCTCCATTTTGTATTCACTAGTTGCAAAGGCTCATATGACTGAAAACAATGGAAAGAAGGAAAGAAAGTTTCCTCCAGGAAAAACAGCACACCCCAACCAATCAAATTAAAGGTAAACACAATGAAAGCCTAAACCACACCTTTAGCAATTAAAAAATACTGAAAGTGAACAAAAATGGGAAGAAAACATTGCCTGGAATAATCTGGTAGCTCTACACTTGAAGTCCCATTCATAAAGATAGTTCTGAGTTCTTCTACCATTACAGAAAAAGAAAAGTACAACATTTTAAAGTATGTAAATGCTATAAAATAGTAAAATAAAATCTAGAGTTGTATATCTAAAGGTACAAAAACTGACCAATTGAATTCACAGACGTTAGGAGTACTGTACAAGTATAGATTTTGTTACATGGCGTTTCACTTGGGTATTTGTCACAAAGCATGTTCAGTAGCCCTACAGTACCAGTTATCATGTTGATCACACACTTAACTCTTTCATATTGCACATACAGATACACACACACACACACACACACACACACACACACACACACACACACACAAACAAACATGCACAGGTAGGTACAGTACAAATGGTTAGCTAAATAGTTAGGCAAACAGAATAATCAAATATAGTCGAGTGTCCAAGTTTTTTTTTTTTTTTTTTTTTAGCTAGGTGCTGAAATGACTTGACTAAACACGGCAACCCAGAAAATGCAGAACTATGAGAGAAATGAAAATTAATCCTACAAACATGGAATTGTTATTGCGAATCTAGTGTTCAGAAGGTGGGACATCAGCCTCTCTGATCTGTTATTTTTAACAGAAAAAATGTTTACTCTTATTTGAGATGAGGTCCAGAAATAACCATAATATATGTCCTTTCTACTTTGTATGACTACATTATTTACAAGGCTTTGTTCATAATAGATACAGTAATCTTTACAAAATATTCAATCAGCTTTCCATTTCAAAAAAAAAATATTTTCCATGTATCTACAGTTTAGTTTTATATATTTATTTATATTTTGCTGCCTCCGTTCATCTCAATAGGCTAGTGTCCTGTTTTCATAGAAAATCTTAGGTGGTATTCATTCTGACAGTACATCAGGGAAGTACTCATACAATTTCCTGTTCCCAGAGGAGTAAGGAAGGAGCCAAGATAGTGAGGCAGAAGGAGAGAAAGCAACAGCCCTAAATGAAACTAAGTCTTGAAACTGCATTTGTTGATAATAATATGGATGTTACAACAGAACTGGAAGAAATGGTTGAACTCAATATTGCAGAGTCTGCTTCAGAAAAGTCATGGGGAACATATTGGAAGAATTAGATGCTAAAGTAACTGTGGATGATAGTTTTACAGCTCAGGAAAGTTTTCAGACTACAACTGAGATTCATAAACAGAGTACCCAAAGACATACAAGCCCTCTGCAGACTATGTTTTGTACAGCACTAGTTCTTAGTCATGGAGTTTACTCTTTGTTGTTAGTGTACAAACACCTCCATTCTTTATGAATTGCACATAGGACCACATACTATACTGTGACATGTGGTATGGTCTCTTTTTATTCATTTTATCCCTGATCCCATCTACAGCCAGACAGCTGCTGTGCTATGCTTTGTTGCATCATCACAGCATAGCAGGGAAAAATCATGTAGTAAGGTACATTTTTGTTTAAAGTCTATTTTTTTCTGTTCTGTACTCTGTCATCATTCCTGACTGACTGACTCCTACAGATTGCAGAGTCATCAGCAGAGTCATCAGGCAACATGGCGGCACTAGGGTCATCAGCCTAATATGGCAATGGGTTAGTTTGTGATGCCCAAGTTCCCACTGGCAGGAACTACACAGCATCCCTCTTTGGAGGTGAGACAAATATGGTTGGGGTAGCAGGTTTGTCTACATCAAAAGGGAACTTCATTTCTGGTAGACATTTTCCTACTCTGCAACAGAGATAAAGCTACTTGTTTAATCAGCTCTGTATGCTGAGCAACATGGTAGGGGTGGAGAATCGCCGTGGTCACAGACAGTGTACATCATTTGTCTGCACGCAACTAAAGTATTGGGACTAGCCCATCCATAGAAACTGATGGGTGATAAATTATAGGGACCAGGATTTTGCATAATGAGTATACATGGTATATTTACAATATGGATTATATATGGGATGGCATATATGCAATATTTAATGAGCACAGCAAAATTTCAACAGTTGAAAAAAAATTTCCTTGTGAATGAAATATTCCACTGGTGAAATATTCCATGAATGAAATGTTGATGATGGTGAGAAAAAAAGGATGGCTCATAAAAAAAGAAATTTTATAAACATTAGTTTTTTTTTTTTTTTTAGATAAATCTTAGGAGGATAGTTTCTAAAATGGAAAATATGCAAACAACAGGAAAAGACAGAAGAAAGGAAAACATTTTTTGGAGGAAATAGATTAAAAGGGAAAATGAAAGAAAGGAGTTAATAAACACATTAAAATTGTAAATAAACAAAAACCATTAGAGTTGAGTTGAGTGAGTATGAACAGCTTTAATAACAGACCCAACACAAATAACGTTTACAGTGTGTAATCACGTTTTCATCTTCAACTTCATGATGAAGATGAAGATGAAAATGTGATTACACACTGTAAACGTTATTTGTGTTGGGTCTGTTATTAAAGCTGTTCGTGTTACTCCAACTCGACTCGAGGGGCTTTTCTACATGTTTACTAGTTTTGTTGAGCACCATCCATTTTACTGAAGTACATTATTTGCTATGGACATTATCAGAAATGTGCAAGAGACAGGAAAAATTTGTAATATAGTCATCTGAGCCATTTAGGGAATTTGAGGGGGTAATGGCTGTTCTATATAATTAAATATGGACTGTGGATAAAATTATAGGAGATATATGTACTTAAAGAAGAGAGTTATACTTAAAATATTATTTGTTAGAACTGCTAATGTTATTCTTATTTTTATTTTATTAATTTTAAGTTTTTTTTATATTAAAGGAAATATGAGTGATTGTAAAAAGTGAAAATGTTTACTAAAGCAACTCCCCAGCCTTTTTTAGTAAATGCTATGGCAACTTTTACATCCATGTGCATTATTATCAACTCAGACAGATGGTAACTTAGATTAATGCCTCAGGAGTTTAGCAACTTTCTTATTCTGCATTTTAGTGCCATCACTCAAATATGAACCCAACCAAATGGTGCAGGAATAAAACTCACAGCCTTCTAATCTCCCGCTTCAAAAGCAAGTGTGCCTCCTTTTCACCCACTGGCACTGACCACAACAGAAAACATTACAAGAAGCGAGTTCCTCTCCTTCTAGCATCTATGTCTAATTACATTTTATTCTGTCTCCCTTCTGTGTGAATTCTCCAGCCTTATTCCCTCTTTCCTTATTGTCAGTGTACCCAAAGCTCTGATGGAATTCTACTCTAAATAATTGTGCACTATCCTTTCTTGTTCACTGTACACTAAACTTTGCATTCTTCTCTGTCCAATATTTATTTTTAATATATCAAAGTCTTAAGTGGGCTTTTCTATTTCCTTTCATTGCAAAGGATTAGAGCCACATCCATTCAGACAACATAAATACTTCCTACTACTACATCTGTTCCTTTTAGTACATTTTTATTAATTTTTGTAATGTAAGAAGTTGTCACTTTCATCTAATCATTCAGTTCTTTGAAAGTGTATTACAATTGATACAACTGGTTTGTGTGTGTGTGTGCATGCATTTGTCTGCATCTCTGTGTGTGTGTGTGTGTGTGTGTGTGTGTGTGTGTGTGTGTGTGTGTGTGTGTGTGTGTGTGTGTGCATGCGCATATGCTTTTGTGTGTGTGTGTGTGTGTGTGTGTGTGTGTGTGTGTGTGTGTGTGTGTGTGTGTGTTATGGGGAATGGTACTAGTATGCTAGAGTACAGACTTGTTATTGTTTTACTTATACTTCTATACTGCTCTTTTGTCATCTGTTATCCCAATTGTTATACCATAAGTAATTATTTTATCTCCCTTAGGTCCAGGACACTGCTGGAAAGGGTCCCAGAACTAGTCTATTTAGCTGGTTAATGAATAAAATAAATAAAAAATAAATTAATATTCCAGATGATGACCTTCAGCTTATTAATTCCACTTTTGATATTCAAATACATACACCCACACACATGCAAATACACACATACTCTTACTCACACACTTATTTACTTTAGATTTTAATTGCTTTATTTGTAGCACTTGACATATTTTGAGTTAATTATGCTTTTTATTTAGTCACATTATTGGACCTCAGAATGTACTGCTTCTTGAAAAAACAAGTTAGTGTGCATCTTTGTTCTCAAAAGTAAACAGCTGATTTTTAAGACTGCCCTTTGCACAGTGCACATGACTCTAAATGCTATTCCTATCTATCTTCATCAAAGTAAAGCAATGCTGAATATTTCTGCTAGAAGCAAGGCATGACCCCTGCAGGACAAGTGTCCCAATCAACCATGTGATAGCACATGCTTTCTCAATAAGTCTATCATGATGCAAAAACATTCAGTTATTTTCTGCTGCACATATCTGACATTGTATTTCATCACTCTGAAACTTCGTCTATAATTTGGAAATCACTGAAAACCATTTGCATAACATTTTGTCCATATCATTCAGTGACAGAGATGTAATGTTTTTGTGGAAATTAGCTGGGATGAACAAAAGTCTCCAGAGCATACCTCTCAACTTCTTTGCTCAAAAACGCTGGACTAGGCCAAAATTAATGGGGGGAGGGGGGACAAAGGCCCTAAATCGAACATATTTTTAAAAATTAAATTCACCAAAAAGTTAACATAATGACATATATTCAATCAACATGCATTTTCAAAACAATAAAAGGTATGAAATTGTAATATCTAGCATTATTGGCTGAATGAAATCCTCAATGATTTACCAGAAAATCAAAAATTGTATGAAGAACAGGGTAAACATATGAGGCTAAATCAGGGACATTATGCAAAATCAGTAACAGTAGCATGCTCCAGGGGACAGGGCAGTTAATCAGGCTTTATTGTTATTGTTGCTTATGAAACTGGTAAATAATGAATTAGTATGCAGACAGTGATTGTGGGACAGAGACATAAACCTGCAGAAGCAGAACCCACAAACTGAGCCTTCTTGAAACCTTGTTTGAAGGCAGCCCCACAATACAAATTTCCAACATGAGTTAAAAGTTATACCAGGTTTTCTGATTGGCCCTTGAAGTCACCCTTTGACTTATGCCTGCCATTGCCATATAGAAGGATGCAACAGAGCCCCTGCCTTGATGCAGGCAGGTTCTACGAGAAAATGATAAGGATATATCATAGGTATCTAAGGGACTATGACTGTTCTGTCCACTAGTCTACTTGCCTGCGTTAGCACTGATCTCAGATCTGCTTGCTAAAACTCAAATGCATGACTGTAGTTAAATTGTTCAGTTCATATGTGTGTATGAAAGGTTGGACACTAAGGAGGGAGAAAAGGACCTGTACTGATTGGCTAGACAGAGGGACTGAGCTAGGAAAGATGTGCAGCAGGTAAAGGTGATAAAGGATAATGAGGGAAACATACTCACAAGCGAGGAGAGTGTGTTGAGGAGATGGAAAGAGTACTTTGAGGGGTTGATGAATGAAGAGAATGAGAGGGAGAGAAGGTTGGATGATGTAGGGATAGTGAATCATGAAGTACAATGGATTAGCAAAGAGGAAGTAAGGATAGCTATGAAGAGGATGAAGAATGGAAAGGCTGTTGGCCCAGATAACATACCTGTGGAAGCATGGAGGTGTTTAGGTGAAATGGCAGTAGAGTTTTTAACCAGATTGTTTAATGAAATCTTGGAAAGTGAGAGGATGCCTGAGGAATGGAGAAAAAGTGTTTTGGTACCGATTTTTAAGAATAAGGGTGATGTGCAGAGCTGTAATAACTACAGAGGAATTAAATTGATCAGTCACAGCATGAAGTTATGGGAAAGAGTAGTGGAAGCTAGGTTAAGAAGGGACGTGATGATAAGTGAACAGCAGTATGGTTTCATGCCGGGAAAGAGCACTACAGATGCGATGTTTGCTCTGAGAGTGGTGATGGAGAAGTACAAAGAATGCCAGAAGTAGTTGCATTGTGTTTTTGTAGACTTAGAGAAAGCATATGTCAGGGTGCCTAGAGAGGAGTTCTGGTATTGTATGAGGAAGTAAGGAGTGTCAAAGAAGTACGTAAGAGTGGTACAGGATATGTACGAGGGTAGTGTGACACAGGTGAGGTCTGCTGTGGGAGTGACAGATGCGTTTAAAGTGGAGGTGGGGTTACATCAAGGATCAGCTCTGAGCCCTTTCTTATTTGCAATGGTGATGGACAGGTTGACAGATGAGATCAGCCACGAGTTCCCATGGACTATGATGTTTGCAGATGACATTGTGATCTGTAGTGAGAGTAGGGAACAGGTGGAGGAGACCCTGGAGAGATGGAGATATGCTCTAGAGAGAAGAGGAATGAAGGTCAGCAGGACTAAGACAGAATATATGTGTGTGAATGAGAGGGAGGATAGAGGAATGGTGAGGATGCAAGGAGTAGAGGTGGCGAAGGTGGATGAGTTTAAATACTTGGGGTCAATAGTTCAGAGTAACAGTGAGTGTGGAAGAGGTGAAGAAGAGAGTACAGGCAGGATGAAGTGGGTGGAGAAGAGTGTCAGGAGTGTTTTGTGACAGACCAGTATCTGTAAGAGTGAAAGGAAAGGTCTACAAGAGGGTAGTGAGACCCGCTATGTTATATGGGTTGGAGACAGTGGCATTGACAAAAAGGCATGAGCTTGAGCTGGATGTGATAGAGTTAAAGATGTTAAGATTTGCACTGGGTGTGATGAGGATGGACAGGATTAGGAATAAGTATATTAGAGGGTCAACCCAAGTTGGAAGGTTTGGAGACAAAGCCAGAGAAGTAAGATTATGTTGGTTTGGACATGTGCTGACGAGGGATGCTGAGTATATTGGGAAAAAGATGCTAAGGATAAAGCTACCAGGTAACAGGAAAAGAGGAAGGCCTAAGATAAGGTTTATGGATGTGGTGAGAGAGGACATGCAGGTGGTTGGTGTGACAGAGCAAGATGCAGGGGACAGGAAGAAATGGAAACAGGTGATCAGCTGTGGCGACCCCTAATGGGAACAGCCTAAAGAAGATGATGATAAGAGTGCATTCAGACAAATAACAGGATATGTCTTCTTTAAGCAAGAGAGTATAATTGTTAATTGCAATGTAAATAGAAGTGCTGTCTGTCAGTATGCTTATTTTTCCTGTCATTTTATGGTATTCCCTATTATATGCTGAATATGAATTTGAAGAATTATGATTGTTCCTATTTCAGAAGTACTTACACTGTATTCCATGTGACCATTTTCAAAGCTACCTGTAAACAATGGTATAATTAAAGTACCGCTAGGAAAGAGAGGACCATTTAACTTTTCTAGAACAGGTGCTGTCATCCACCCTGTTGACACTTTTTCTTTCATTCCCAATCCCTGTACTGACCATTTAACTCCCCCCTGGCTACTCCCTTGATCTGTTCATTCCCCAGAGGTTTAAGCTCTATGCTACATTTATTTAATGAGGATGACAGCCAAGCAAACTGGGAGCAGGATCTGTCATCTGTACCTCAGGGATTGGGTCCTCCCTTACCTAAGTACTCACCGTGATGGGCTGTGAACTCTAAAATTACTGCTCACTGAGGGTACTTGCATGCTTTCTCCCATGCTAGTCCTATGATAAAGCAGTGCATACCTGCAGTGCAGCCTTGCTATCTCCATTGTTACAGGGACCAGTGCAGTGAGCTGAGCTGCCACATGCATATACTGGCATCCACAACTCACTCCCATCCTCCCTTGCCCAGCCCCTCCAGCACCTGTGCTGCTAGTAGAACACCGGCTATCTTAGGATGAGTCAGGGTTTTATCCTTATGTGCTGGGCAGGGCTTCACTGGGCTGAATTCCATAATACTTTGAAGTGTAGGCCATGGTGCTGTCTAAGAGAATCATTTCTGCTGTTGTTCTGGGCTGCTATTGTCACATGAAGGGCATTTATTGCTGGAGAATCTCTTCTTCCTAACCTTTTGTCTGCAGGCATCATTTTAGAAATAAATATGTGCAATGAAAATGGTCAGGTGTCAGTCACAGATTGCATACTAGACCATTGCTTAACAAGCTATACATGAATGAAAAATGCAGCCTTTTACATGTTGCCTGATTTATTCATCACACATATTTGAACGTCTTTGCTCAAGAACTCTGGACAAAGCCAAAAATATTGGGTGGACTAAGGACCAACATCGGGGACAGATTTTAAATATTGCTCTTACACACTTCGAAAGTTGCAAGTATAACAGGTTTTGCATTAAACATGCATTTTCTGAAGGATATGAAATCTGATCCTGAAATGTCTGTCATTATTTGATGACTTCAGTCCCCACTTTGCCAGAAGACCACAAGTTTTATAAGGAGTAGAACAAAGATATTCTGGATGGTTGAGAGGTAGGATTCATCTCAACAGCATTTGCCATTTCATCTACAAAGTCATATCAGGAAACTGCATGGAAATACAAATAGCTTGTAATACGATAACTAGCACCATGCTTTCATTAATAGATTAGAGAGCTTCTTGTAAAAGAAACACTCTCTTGTAGTGCATGCTTGAAAAGTAACCACAGCTTTACCAGTGTCACAACACTTTTATTGCTCTACCAGCACTAGTAGCTTATCTGTAGCTTTTGGCATTAACTTCAGGTTCTGCTTCTATCACATTGCTTTCAAATTGATATAGATGGAGCAGTCTTTGTGGTTTCAACATGAAGTGTTATATTCCACTCCATCTATGACGCCCATGTGTTATCATAAAACAATCTTAACTAGGTCAAAAATCTGTGAATGGTGCAGACAGAGTTTTTCTGCTTCAGTACTGTGCCATACAGTCTCAGAAAGACCAACTAATTTACCCATTTAACAAAGAAATAATGTCAAGTATAGTAATCAGGACTGTAAGTGCCTTTGCTTTATAATTAAAAAGCTCAAAGAGTATGGTGAATTTTTCTCTTGTTTTTCGTTTTGTAATTGTTAAGCCTTTGAAAGATCGTATAGCAATTGTACTATTTATTTACGAGATAAATTCTGTAAAGTTCATGGTTTCGTTTTTCTGAATCATAATTGTCTGGAGCTTTTCTCCTTGGGCCTCCTCTGAAAAACAGACTTGTGCCCAGTAAGACTTTCCCATGTAAACAAATGCAAAGTAAAATAAATTAATTGCATTTCTTGTTGTACTCCTTATGATAAAAGTTGCAAGAGATTTTGCAAAAAAAAAAAAATAGATTATAGTGGGCTGTTTGATTTTATTTTTCAGTTTCATTGTTTATTCTGTTTTTTTTCTGTACATACATCACAAAACAATTAAATGGTAGATCTTGTACAACAATTTACAAACAACTACAAAGCATTATGGGTAATCAAATAACTTATCTCTACAGAGGAGCTGCTTCTTATTTACATTGTGGTGTCTCTACTGCATCATGTATTAATTTTAAGTTTGAGGTGGCTGTCTGCAAAAATTAGTTGATGACTTATCATCCAATGAAGTAAGAAATTACTTATGATGCATTTAACTGGGAAATACGATAATAGTCTATATATTAATTAAGGTAGTGAGATTCAGTGTTTCTTGATGTCATTTGCGGTGGCTTTCAGCTCTGAGAAAAATATTCAGGGGGTAGTCCTTACCAACAAAATAAAATGCAAGAATAATACAGTGTTTGTATCACAAACAGCACAATTTGGTATTTTATATGGTAAGGAGGTTATATCAAACACCAAAGATTTGTTTTTCACACTTGCTTTAGAACATGACCAATACATTTTAAGTAAGAGAAAGATGTGTTTTATTTATTCATTTGAAATGTTTACATCTCTTTACCATCGATCACCTTCTGATAGGCCACTAACTGATTTAGATTCCAGTTTTCAACATGTTCAAGTAGTGTCAGTAGCTCATCAGGTAGTACACCTGCTTTAGTACTATAATATCAGAATGTTGTAGGTTCTGTTCCCCCACCAGATATTTAAATTCCTATTCAAGTGTGTTGCATAACATGAGTGCTATGCTCTTGTGTGTAAAGTCTGTCAGATGAGATGCTAAACCAAAATCCTATCTACCTGAGCTGGTTGTAACTTAGGTGGATGTAAAAGATCCTGCAGCATTTAACCATTAGTAGGGTCTTTATTCACTTATAAACCATGAACTAAGCCTGAGCTAGAAGCCAGGCGTACTAAAAACATTTCAAGAAGCATTGAGTCATCATCATTTGAATATGTAATTAATTTGCTTTGTTTGCCGTAATTGCCTATGGATGTTTGCTCATTTACACTAACAATGTTCTCTTATAAAGGATGCCTTTGGTGTATTCTTTTTAAGGATCTGATGAAGCATAGGTGACCTATGCGAAAGCGCTTATCCATTTTTGTTTTTGCTGCAATAAAAGTTTTGGCTTTTATTTGAAGTGGATTATGTCATTTGTGCTTTTGGACTATTAGTGCTATCAGTGCTGTTATACCTTTTCGTTTATGTAGCCGTGGTGGTCTACTTGGCTTTTTTCTACAATTTATGGTTCAGCCTTTCCTAGACCTTTGGACTGCGTTGGTATTAGTTTTTTTGCTTCTTGTATTTGTTGCATACCAACAAGGACACATGTCTGAGAAGAACTCTTTTTCCAATTGTACTTTAGACAAGAGTCCATTACAGACAAGATGGGGAGATGTTTTTCGGCTGCATGGCAATCTGCTTTTATCCTTGGATCTAAATGTGGAAAATGATGAGATACCATCAACTTCTGAGACTGTGAACCTGCGACATTTCATGTCAAAGGTGAGAGAATTTGAGAACAATCTGTACAAATTGAAACGCTATACTTGGCAATGCAGGCACTTAGAGGCGTGCCTGCAGTTTTGTATTATCCCCGGGGGAATGCGTGTTTTGTGTATGCTGTCTTATGGTAATTCTCATCCTGAACTCTTAAGGCAATGGCAGCGAATGAATCTCGATTTAAGTTTCAGTTACATAAAGCTAATTATAGATTACTTTCAACCGCTGGAGCAAGAGCTGAAAGAATCAATTGAAGCTCAATATTCTGAACTAGCCTTACAACAAGGTGATGTACGTAGAGACATGTTAGATAAGATATACATGAACATTTCTCTATACGAGAAAAAATTACAGCAGTCTAAACAATATAAACTGCAGAGGGATCACAATGATTTTTGCTCCGGTAACGTCTTTAGTTGGCCCAGACATGAACAACGTGGTCGCCAAGACACACCTGGAGCCTTTAATCCTTCTACTACTGCCAACAACATTGATTCCAGGGTGCGCTTAACACACAATGATGTGGATGGGAAGGGATCAGTTGCTACTGTAGATACAAATACCTTGGCGCAGTCAGGGGTGCAGCAATCCAATGTATTAGAAACCTTTCCCTTATCTGATACACAACAATCTATTGTGCTTGACTCCGCTCCCCATCCTAATCAACTAGCGGAACGGAGATTGGACAATGGAGCTAGACCCAAACAATTTGTTCCACAGACAATGGAACGTTTTTTGCTGTTGCCTGTTAGACAACAGACTTTTTCCCAGTCATGCTCAGTGAGCAGAGGGAGGCACAAAAGAAAATACTCAGAGGAAAGATCTACGTTGAATCGGAGACAGAGGAAATGAAGAATTTATGGATTAACTTATCCATTCACGTAATAACTGAAGCAGAGAGCTCTCTATTAAATAAGGGTTTGACTTTTATTCTTGCAGCTTCTACTGATGCTAGTGAGCTATTAACTGACTTAAGATTGTTTGGCAGAAATGTCACTTTGAAGCTTTTGTTTAAAGATAAACCTATAACAGAGCACAATGTTTACAAGAAAAAAAGTTTGTACATTTCACCATTACCTTCTCATATAGATATGTTCATAAAAGTCTGTGTGAGAGAGATATGTAATGTTTTTTATGATACATACAAAGTAAATTGTTATAATTTGAGTTCTGAAGAGAAGTAGGCCTTAAGCACATTACAAAAGAACACAAATTTGACGATTACTCCAACAAATAAAGGAGGTGCCATTGTTCTTATGAACAGTCATGATTATAATGAAGCTATGTATTCTATGCTTGGGGACCATATCACGTATAGGAAGATTGATAATATACAATATGAAAACATTATTAGGAATATACAAGATGTGTTGTATGATCTCCTTATGTGTAGACAGATTGATGAAGGTCTATATTATTATTTAGATATAGAATATCCTACTATTATGCTTATATCAAAGGCCTCCCAAAAGTGCATAAGTCTTTAGAAAATCCACCCATGAGACCCATAGTCTCTGGTAGTGGATGGGCCACTGAAAACATGTCTATTTTTGTTGAAAGTGTTCTGGGACCTATGGTACTTAAGATTCCAACTATTTTAAAGTATACCGTCCAGCTTTTAGACGAATTAGATGTATATAGAAAGAGTTGTGAGTTATGTGACTGTCTATTAGTATCGATGGATATACAAAGTTTATTTACTTCCATCCCTCATGACTATGGTATTGAAGCAGTTAGACAAGTTATGAGAACAGTGGGTAAAAGTATAACGTTCAGCTTTTAGATGAATTAGATGTATATAGAAAGAGTTGTGAGTTATGTGACTGTCTATTAGTATCGATGGATATACAAAGTTTATTTACTTCCATCCCTCATGACTATGGTATTGAAGCAGTTAGACAAGTTATGAGAACAGTGGGTCACGTAGATAATGACCAGATAGCTTTATCTTGCACCTTATTAGAATTGATTCTAAATAATAATGTATTCCTGTATAATCAAGACCTTTATTTACAATTATGGGGAGTAGCCATGGGTACACCGTGTGCGAACTCATATGCAAATTTGGTTGTTTATTATTGGGAGACACAGAATGTTTTTAATAGTGTTTTCAGCACGCATCCGAAATTATATAGGCACTTTGTAGATGATATCCTTTTAATGTGAGATGGAGAATTTTCACTTTTATCTGAATTTTTAACCTATCTGGAGTCAACTACAGAGTTTTTTAGGTTCACAGTACAAATTTCCATTGAAAAAGTAGATTTCTTGGATGTTTCTATCATAATATGAATACCACCTTGGATCTCCCGCTGAAGAGAGGTCAGTGGCATAGTGGAACCCACCACGTTAATAAAGAAAGTCAGTATGTAAACTAAGAAAATATAGTTCTTTAATTTAAATCCCCTATTAAATGGCCACTTATAACAATCGCAGAGATTCTTTAAAAGTTCTCTAAAGAGTTTATTTCTTTTTCTAATGTAACGCATGACCAATGCTATATGCATTATCAGTTTAAGAGGTTTTTCCATTATGGTTACCTGACTTTGTAATGCCATCAAATGCAATCAAGTCCCCAAATAGTCCCACAAGTCTTGTTTTCCTTTTATCAGTTTGTACATTAAAAACTGCGTAAGTTTGTCTCTACAGTATTTACATATACAATTGAAGGAGTCTTTCCTAGCATTTACATATGCAGCTTTGCATTCTGATGGCAATTTAGTGAAATGTGCACTCAAAAACCTATCATACTCTTCATATCAATAACATGGGATACAAATTAACCTATAAAGGAACTTCAAATTCACCCTTGTTTATGGACACATCTGGGGTAAAACTAAACTATCCATTGATTACCTACCCCTTAGTCATCCTCCACTAAAAATGTCAATTTGTAAAGTAAATACACTGATGGTTCTTATTTCAAACAGAAAAAATGAATTCCAAGTCATGTCATTGACTCATACATTTTGCGCTGTCCACTTACCCCATCTTTAATATCATGGTATCAAATACCCGATACTTGAAGAATGTGGCGGTCTTTGTTCTGTTCTTTCTGTACTTCTCAATGTCCTTCCTAAGGGAAAAAATGTCTTCCGTTTGTTGCACTGACACCTTGAAAAACATATATAGCTATATTTATTGCAAAGTAGTTAGAAATACTTGGGCAGTTTCTTGGACACATTGCCCTGCACGTGTCCATTTAATTTTGGTAGTTATATGTCCTTGAACATGTGTATATTCTGTGTTCCACTGTACAGGCAAAGTTCTAAGAATCTGAATATGATAAGTTGTTTGAGACTCTTGAATGACATACAGTATATGGTACAAACATCTTCTAGAATATAAAATAAGTTATTTGCTGAAAACTGTACATAATATTAGTTTTTGGACATTTTTTAAGCTGATCAACATGAGCACATACTTAAAGATCTGTAAAAAAAAGTATGCCCACATCATAGTATTGAACTCTGTTATTATACATCTATTGCTTTTGTATTTCAGTTTTCCTTAAACAGTGACTTTGTTCTGCCTCAACCATGATGCTAAAATAAACAAATGAAATCAAGTGGCAAGCCTGTAATCAAAATCACAATAAAAAATAAAAAAGCGCTCCAGACTTAAACTTTTGGAAACCAATTTTATAAATACACAAGGTTAAAAACTGCCATTGTTCTACTTGTAAAGAATTCTTCAGAACAAAAGCAGCTATACACACACATACTTGTTTGATTAGCTACATGGTTAGCTGTGTGTTACAACTCACAAATCACAATCAGTAATATTAGCTGGAACTAAAATACTTTAAACTTGAACTTGAAAAATAAAAAAAACTGTTATAAAATATGCATGGACCAATATGTCAGCTATCAAAATAAACTTATTGTGCAGATACATTACATACAATTTCATAATTAAAAATGCCTTTTTTATAAATATATATGTTGTGTGTGCGTGTGTGTGTGTGTGTGTGTGTGTGTGTGTGTGTGTGTGTGTGTGTGTGTGTGTGTGTGTGAGACATGGTGAGTAAAGAAAATTTGCAAATTGTTTTTAAGTGTATTGCAGTATAAAGAATGGGAATGCTCTCTCCAGAGCTTAGTCAGACAAAAACTATGTATTAGTCAGTGTAAAGCGGCACTGAGTGTTAGCTACACTGATATAAAAGGAAGTAGCATGGCAGGCTGGAGTCAGGGAAGTTCATTCTTCAGCTGCATTAAACAGTGGGTGAGTCGGAGGTTTGCCTAGTAGGTCCTGCAAGCATGGAATGCGACAGCCCATTTGGGATTAATTTGATGAATTAAACTTGAAAGAAACAACTGGAGTTATAATACACTATCAAATTTCCATGAGCAGTATCATTACCACTGCTAGTGCTAAGGCTATTGACTTTTTTCTTATGAGTATGCACAAAGAGATACTTACAGTTATTTGAAAGGTACTACACCATTTGTGTCAGTGCTTTAATGTCAAACAGTGAAATACATCATTGTACCATCTGACGAATGACTAGTAGATAATAGATTTAATAAAACACTGAAATCCATGCTAAGGAAGGTTATTGATGTGGATGGATAACACTGGGGCCAGTTGTTACCCTGCTTACTGTCTGCAGCTACAAAGTTGTCACATGCTTCATCTATGTTAACCTGTCTTGAACTTTGCAGCATAGGCATCCAAAAGAGCTACTTGAGATTTCTGTGGAAACTTGGAAAGAAGACTAGGTACCATTCAAAACTGTAATACAATACTTAGTTAATTAGATATAGTAAAGCTGGTAATGCCCACAGTACAGCAGCAGGGCATGCAGAGAGCCCAAGAAATTCAACAGCAGCAAGTTTAGAATAAGAATGCCTGACTTTGAGAGAGCAAGTAGTAGTGCTGGTACATTCCATGGAAAAAGATTCTGGTGAAATGGCACGGGACACTCGAAGTGATGGAAAACTTAAGTACAGTGAACCATAAGGCTAAACAGTCAGGAAAATGAACAACAGAGCCAGTCTCTCACATTAATGTACAGAGGACATGCAAGAAACTATTGAATTCTACAAAAAGCTTGCAAGCTTAAGTTCATACAGAAGAGACCAAGGAATCCTTGACAAGAGTATAAAAGTAGGAACAAAGAGAATTCTCCTTAAGAAATAAAGGAGTTCTTTCAGAAGTGCCTGGGAGGACTAAATTGATAGAACATAATAGAGATAACACCCGGAGTGAAGATTGGTCTAAAACTGTGGAGTACCTGCATCACAGAAACAATCAGCAAGAGAAAAAGTACAAACATTGCTCAAACTAGATGTTATAGAGAAGTCACAGAGTAACTGGAGTAACCCGGTAGTGCTAGTTCCCAAGACTGATAGAAGTATCAGATTCTATAATGACTTACCAAACCATATAGCTAATCAAAGCATGATAGCTATCCCATGCCCAGAATAGTTGAACTGGTAAACAACCAAGGAAAAGCCACATACTTGACTTGATGAAGTGATACTGCCAAATACCACTTACCTCTTCAGTCCAAGAAAATCAGCTTTTGTAACCCCTGATTATCTCTTTCAGTACATAGTTGTTACCATTTGGCCTACATGGAGCCTCAGCAACCTTTCAAAAGCAGATGGATATAATGCTGAGGCCTCACTTCTAATATGCAGTGGAATACCAATATGATGATGTAATCATTCATTCTGAGATCTGGGAGTCTCATTTACCAAAAGTGCAGACATTGTTAGGCTCTACAAGGCAGGCAGGCTTGAATGATAATGCTGAGAACAGTAAATGGTGTATATTGAGAGACACATACTTAGGATATCTTGTAGGAAAAGTCACAGCAAAACCACACGTAGAAAAAAAGATGCCAGTTAAATTGGACTACTTTTTCCACTAATGGATAGGGTAAGCTTTTCTTGGATTAGCTAATACAAAAAGACTGTGCCTAACTTTGTTACTATTGCTTGCCCTTTGACAGATCACACAAGAGGGAAAGCCACCTGCACTTAACAAAAATAAAGGTAGCCTATGTTATGAACCTGTGCTAATGACTCCTGATTTTACTAAAACATTTCACCTGTATACTGATGCATCAGACATAGTTTTGGTGCTGTCTCAAGGCATTCAAGGTGAGGAGAATCCTATGTATTTTTTACTTATTTATTCTCAGTTGACTGGGCTAGCTCAACTAGGCTTGTGGTCTCTTTGCAGGGGAGACTTGACGTGGTATTTATACTACTAGGGAAAATTTGGTCAGAGCATAGTGAAACATCCCCTATTCTCTGGTGTACAGGGATGCATATGGATGTTATACTTCCTGTCTTCTGGTCTGGGTGACTAGGCAGCTTGGAGAAGCAGGAACATGGAAGACAAAAGAACAAAGAAGGTGCTGCAAGTGTGTTGGGAATGATTGTAACTGTTGGTCAAATAGCAGAGAGATCAAAGTCAGCAAAAGGTGATTTGGGTGCTAAGCAGAGTGAGGAGAATGGAGATAAGATGAATGAAAAGGCAGGTAAGTCTTTTCAAAGGTAAGAAGAAATGGTTAAATTATGTAATGTGGATTCAGAGGAATTATTTCAACAAAATATTTTTTACAATGGAACCTAAAACACAAGAGTGTGCTGTTACAACCTTTCAGTTGGGGCGGGGGGTTTGCAGGATGTATACTTAAAGGGATTAAGTGAACAAAGTGAACCAGAGAGCAAAGAGGCAGCATTGTGAGTTGAAATATTGGACAGAATACAAAAACAGGAAGTACAACAAATAAGGGCAGAAAAGAAGAAATCATATGTGCAAACTGCAAAGAGAAGGTGAAAGAAAAGATGAAAAGAAAATGGAAGTGAGAAGAAAACATCATGTAAGAATAAGTAGTAAGACAGAAGAAGAACTTGACAAGTATGAAATATGGGACAATGTCCTATCACCACTGGTTATCAAACCCAGAGAGGTAAGAGCATGTATTTGTATTAATAAAGACTCTTTTTGTGGCATTTTTTTTTTGAGGAACCACAGTATATGAAGACATTTTAGAGCAATATGAAAAAAAGGAATAATTATCCTTGGAACTTGTATGGCATACAGGCATTTAATAGTGAAACAAAAAAGTGACAGTACATACAATTTTGTATATGGGTTGAGAGACACTTTAAGATACTATTTAAAGACTGTGTATAGACAAGTAATGGACATTACAAAGATTTACGACAACAGAGGTTTATGGACTGAGAGATGAGAATGTAGAGTTATATTGCAAATGCAAAATGAGAAAATAATACATGTGGATAGTATAATTAATGTGGAGGGGAACATGGGGTTTGGTGAGATACCGGGGACAAACAAAGACATGTTTTTGTGGCAAATTGTTTTAAAAGAAAATGTTTTCATTGTGGTAAAGATGATCATGAAGCAAAAATGTGAACTTAAATGTATTAAATATTAAAAATAGGACATTCATGGATGAATTGTGATGTAAAAGAAAAAATGCACAGGGAAGGAAGATATAGTAAATGAGGTTGTTACAGAAGATAACAAAGAAAGGTTACAGAAGGAAAATGAGAAAGACATAATGGTGAAAATAAAGAAAAGCACAAGGGAAGAAAAAGAAAAAGAAATAAGTAATTCAAACGAAGAGGAAGAAGAGAAGTGGATATGAATTAATTAAAGAAATGTATTTGAGAACAGTATAAAAGAGAAAATGTAAATATAAAAATATAGCAATAGGAGAAATTAAGAAATGAAAATGATGAAGAATAACAAAATACTCTTTATAGAGTGACAATCTTATCTATAAATGTGAATAGCATTGAGAATGTAAAAAGAAGATTAGGGGTACTAGAATGGTGTAGATTACTGGATATGGATATCATAATACTAACAGAGATAAGAATTTTAATAGACAAAGAAGAGAGAACACAAGTAAATGCATTATGGAAAGGAAAAGTAATATAAAATATAGGAGAAAAATGCTCAGGTATAGCAATTCTAAGTAAAGAAATTATCAACATTTTAAATTTTACATTAGTAATACTAAGAAGAACATTAATTGTGGACATAAAATGGAAGAACCAAGTATACAGAAGTATGCATGCACATGTTATACAAAAGCAAAGGGAAATTATGTTTAGGAAAATTCTCGATTATGTTAGTGTCAATATGCAAATAATATTAGCAAGAGATTTTAACTGTGATTTAAGGTTTAGGAGAAAAGAAGCAACAGATGTTAAAGTTATTTCAGAAATAATAAAAAGTGGAGAAATATATCTCTGGAATAATAAGCAGTGGACATATAAAAGGGGTAATCTGAGAACAGAAATTGATTATTTTATACTATGACAGAGTTTAAAAGTATTACATTAAGGAATAAAAATTACAGGTTTTCAGGCCATGTAGCAATTTGGGTAGAAGTTCAAGATAAGGAAGGATATATAAAAACAGGCAGAGGCATTAAAAGAATAAATGAAGCAGAATTAAATGATTACAAAAGAAGAATAATCTTTCAATTATGGTTAGATCATATAAATATGAGAATTCATTACAAAGATTGGACAAGCTGGTGTATAGCTTTAAAAGAGAAATATAAAAACAAAAATTTAGAATGGCAAAAGACAAAAAGAAAACAAGATAGTTGTAAATATAAAGACACCAGTAATCAAGTCCATAGAGAAATAATGGGTCTATATCAGAACATCAAAGTATTAAAACTTCGAATGTTCTGAGATCGAACACTATTCAGCGAATGCTAAGGATAGTGAAGCTGCAGAACAGCAAATTCTTTCCTTGGGAAAGAATTCGGTTGGCCGTTTCTGTGGCTTCGCTAGTCTTAGCACTGTGGTGGAAAGTTACAGGTTTGGTTCAGGTAAGTGTATGATTGTACGTTAGGGTTAGGGACGGGTTAAGTGAGTTAGGGTGAGGGCGTGGATTAGGCGTATGCGTGATAGTGACAGACTTTAGGATTAGGGGCGGTTTAAGTGAGTTAGGGTTAGGTGAGTGTGCGATAGTGATGGACTTTAGGGTTAGGGTTTGTAGTGTATGTTTAGTTTAGTGTAGCGTTAGATGTAGGAATTTAAGTGTATGTGTGTGGTTGCTGTTTGTTTGATGTGCTTGTGTTGTGTGTATGTGTTTTGGAGCAGCAAATTTTTTCCATGGGAAAAAATTCGCTGTTCTGAATGTTCTATATTTTCATATTTAGATGTTTTGGGGCCAATGAAATAGCGTTCGCTATTTTCATCTTTCGATAACGTGCTATAAACGCAAACTAATAAGTAAAAAAGAAGGATTTATAGAAAAAGGAAAATATATATATATAAAATGAATCAAGAAAAGAACAAAAGGATATTGTTTAAACAAAGATATTTTTACAAGGAAAAGGGAGGAAGTAGTGCCCTCAGTAAGATGGTAAAAGAAAACAATAGAATAATAAGAGGGTTAAGAGATGAGGAAGGGAATATAGTTAAGATACAAAAAGAAATAATGCAAGTAATAAGAAATCATATTATGAAAACATTTGTTAGAAACAAAAATACAGGAAAGCATAAATGGAACTTAAAATGTTAGTTAAGGAAGATAATGAGGATATGGCTAAAAAGATTACTATGATAGAAGTAAGAAAAAGTTTTAAAAACAGCAATCCTAGAATTTATTATGGGGATAGATGGAATTGAATATTTTATGTACAGAGATATGAATGAATGGCAAAAAAAAGTCTATTGGGGAGTTTAATAAATGGTTAGAAATAGGTATACAAGATGAAAAAATGGGTGCAATGAAGTTTATATGGAAAAAGGAAGACAAAACAGATATAAAGAATTGGAGATCCATAGTATTAAACATTGTTGATTATAAGCTATTTATGAAGATAATACAAAATAGAATAGAAGGGAAAGTAAATAAGTTATTGAATGAAACAATTTTTGAAACAAAAGGGAAAGGAGATCAAACATTTATAATGATTATAAGAGAAACAGTAGAAGATGTGACAATAAAAAAAGCAGAAGCTAAACTTTTAATAGGAGGCATAAGTAAAGCATTTGATAAAATACAACATGCAGTATTATGGGAGATCTTTGAAGAATATGACTTAAGTAAAAAAAAAATGTATGTTTTGGTCTCAGTGTATAATAAAAATAAAAAAAAAATAGTGGTAAATGGTTGGTTAAGTGAGAAAATAGAAATAAAAGTGGTGTAAAACAAGGATATCCACCAAGTAGTATATTGTTTGCATTAGTGATGAATGTAATCATGAATGAAGTACGTTTAACATTAAAGGAAGTTAGATATTGCACAGCAGAAGGAATTCAGATCCCGCCAATGTTTTCTTTTACAGATTATTTAGTATTAGTGGTTAAAAATGAAGAAGGAATGAAACCAGCTATTAAGACACTTAGTAAGAAATTAAAAGTGTTAGGCTTGAGTATTAATGAGGGAAAAGTAAAGGACTAGGATTTTCAGGTATAATAGAAGCTATTCAAATTAATAAGGAAGAGACAGAAATTCTAAGAGTAAAGTTTGGTAACGAACAACAGAGATTAATACAGTGGAAGAACATGTTAAATAAAATATCCACATGTTTGCTTTGGTGAACATTTAAACTTACATACAGAAAATAGCATATTTACTTAATTCAATAATATTGGGAAACGTAGCTCATTTGGCAAGCATATTTTCAATGTCAATTGAATTTGAAAAATAATTATTGTCTATATGGTTTGCCTTTATATGGCCTTCAAGATTAAACTCAGTTAAAAGATGAATTCTTTATGTTAAAAAAAGAAGGAAAATTGGGTTTAATAAATCCAATTATACATTCAACATTATTGAATTTGTATGAGGTATTGACTTGGATGAAAGAAACAAAGAAGACTGGTAGTGGATATAATGAAAGAAAAATATATAGGTATTTGGGAGAAACTTAAATATTTTAAAAGGAATAAAGTAAGGTGATTATGGAAATGAGAATATACCAAGATAACATATTGCTATAGAAGACTGATATAAGTAATATAAAAAGAATAAAGAATAGAAAGGAATGGTATGAAAATATAATGAAGAAGTTTTATTATATTTTTCCATGGAAGCATTTATAAGAAAGAAAAATAGAAGCTGTAAAAGCAAGAATGAATAGATGTGGGAAATATCTTGAATTTACAGATTTTGTATGGAGTTTATCCATAAATAAGCTTCTAGTAAAGGTGATTATGCCATATAAGAAGATAGAGGAAATACGTATATATTGTTGAGAGGTGGAAAAAACTGAACATGTGTTTTTTGAAATGTGATGGAGTAAGTCAGTTACGCAAATAAATGTGTGAAATAGAAAGTATAAAGGAATTCAAAAATATAAATATGGATATGATAAAATAGGAGTACTATGAAAATGTAAAACAAAAATATGTGGATAAATGGGATGAAAAGCTGTTTTACATAATATGAATTATTTGGAATGAAAGGTTAAATGAAATAAGATTTAATGGAAAATGGTCATTGTCAGAAATTCTGGAAAAAATATGATTTTGTTTATGGAAAAAACAGGGGGGATTAAAGAAGTAAAAATGTAAAGTACTTGTATATAATTATAAATAATGTGTACAAAATGTATAAATGTATATTATGAATTTTAAATAAAGAACCTCTTCACTCTTCTCTTTTTTTACACAGTAAAAAGGTACAGGGAGTCTGTACCTTGAAGAAAAATGGAGGGTTGGGACTAATGCATCCTATTGCATATATGGCATCTTTGCACTTATGCTGGGTGTTGAGATGTGAGAAAAATAATAGCTTAATTGCAAACATTTTTGAAGTTAAGCATGAGGCATTTTAGGATAAAGTGAACTAGGAAAAAGGGGAAAAGGTTTATGAATAAAGAAGTTAAAGAATATGAGAAAATAATTGTATTATGGAAAGTAAATACCAAAGAATTAGAAAAAATAAGAAAGAAAGTTATTATAAGGTGATGTGTAATTTGTATTATACTGATCTTCAGAAATGATTGGGAAATGAAGTAGTTAAGGCTATAAGGAAAAGAAGATGAAGATGTCAGTGCGTTAAAACGGCAGGATTTTTTATGGAGACTGTATTACTGTAAAAGGTAATATGTTATATAAGACAATGCATGGTAGGTTGTGTATATATTGTAATTAAATAGAACAGCAGAACATGTTTTTAGGATGTAAAAGGACAAAGAAAGTATGGGATTGGGGTATGTAAAGAAAGTATAAAAAAAGCAATGGATGTAACAATGAATATAATTTTGTATGGATAATATGGGAAAGAGTATGTTGATATAAGCAAAATAATTAATAAAGAATGTTTTGGCTGATATGGCAAATCTTGAATGAAAGATTAAGACACATTTTGTTTAAAGATGGACTCTTGTGGACATTTTGGAAAGGATAATGTCTTGGTTGGAGAACAAAGGGTAGCATGGGGAAGGGTGAGGTGGGGGTAATCATGTATTCTGGTGGATTGAGAAGGATTTATGTCACTGTTTATGTTATAGGTATATTTTATATATTCAAAATATTAATATTGTAAACATTGTAAATGCTGTAAATGCATTTGAAAATATTGAAATTGTTGTAAAATAAAGTTATATAAACAGCATGTGTGGGTTAAATAAATAAAAAATGCTATTTCTCATAGGTCCTGTGGTATCTTTTATATCTACCTGAGCTACCACTAACTCAAGCAGTTGGAACCTCAGTTTAATGTGTCATACGAAGGATGAAGTTATATCAAAATGAAGTTGAGAATGCAAAAAAGAGATACTCAGTCACTGAAAGAGAATGCCTAGGAATAAAGTGAACCTTCTATGCCATGAAGTATTACTTGTTAGGTCAATAGTTTAATTTACTTACAATTCACACGCACACCCTTACAGCGGTTATGTAGGTGCATTGATGGCAGTATAAAGCTGTGCCAGTGGTCACTATCCTTCCAGCCCTTTCAGTATATAGTGACTTACAGGAATGTCTTACACAGTCAATATGCTTATGGGTTGTCAGATACCTGCAGCTCAATGTTGTAGGTCTAAAATCCCTGTTTTTGAAATGAGAAGGGGTAGTTCCAACATGTTGATGAAACACAATGTGTAATAAGCCTTTAAGTATATTGTAGAACAGAATGAGGAAATCTTCTCACAACAGTTACGCAGGCAAACACTATGTATTAACTTAACAAGGCATTTATTGCAAGTTATACTGATATAAAAGGAAGTAGCCCGGAGGTCTAGCTTAAAGGACATTTTTTCCTCAAGTGGAGGTTCTGAGGGGTTGAGCTGGAGTTTGCCTATAAGACGCTGGAAGCACTGAGCGTGGGTGCCCAGTCATGCTGACATGGGGAATTACACTTGACTATCACATAAATAGAACTTGTTAGACAGACTGATGTATTACCCAAGGCCTACCACACCTCTGCAACAAAAATCCTCTGCAAGTTAAATAAAGTGACACCCTAGCATTTTTCAAATTGAAACCTGGATGATTTGATAGCTACCCATAAATTTACTTTGGGACTGACCTGTTTTATCCTTCTTAAGAAGGAGGGCTGGGGGTGGGCACAACAGGAAAGTGGGTGTGGTTAGGTATTGAAAAGGTGTAAGTGGTCTTGTGACTCATTTGCCTTATATCTCCAGTGATCTTATGGTCCTATGAAAGAAACACCTGGAGTTTAGAGCTGCAACTAGGGCCTCATCAAGGCCTAAACTTTGGGACTATTTTAAGTCATTCTATACGTGGAAAAGCTGTGACAAACTGTAATACTGTTTAATGAAAAAATAATCATAGCATGTCTCTCAACTGTGCAGAATTTTGCCTGTTCCTCATAAAAAATGTTTTTTTGTATAAACCACTGGTATGATCTAAAGATTAAAGCTGCTAAATAATGACATGCATTTGAGTTTCAGACTTCATATTCTTCAGAAAATGCATACTAACACAAATCCTGTTATTGTAGGAGCTTTCTAAGTTTATAAGAGAAATATTTAAAATATTTAAAATGTGTCCCTATTTCTGTACTTTTGCTCCCCATTATGTCAGGCTTTGTCCAAATTTCTTGTGTTAATAGGTTGAGAGGTATGAATCAAAGACAAGTGGGATATTAATTTGTGTTTCATAGAATTCCTGTCTCCAGTGTGCTTCCCTATTGAAATGTCAGGGGGTAAGCCCCCAACCACATGCTTTGAGCTGATATATACCAACTCTGTCATCACCATACCTCAGAGAAATGAAAATAATCCAGGTAATAACAATCTTGGACTAAGTATATGCAAGTCTGCATTTTTGGTCATCCAGTCTCTGCATTTGGAACTTCCATTAAAGAGTCTATACAATCTCAGATTTCAAATGGTTACCATACACTGATATTCATATATTTAAAGGAGTGTATTCATCCTGATTACTATTCTGACAAAATCTTCATTAGTCAAATGATGGGAATGGCAAAAGTGCATAAATTTCTCTTGAGTATGAGTCTGGCATATAATCCTTATTTTTTTCTTTGTGATACTGTTATATGCTTCACCTTTTTATGATATGAATGTGCCCATCGTTAATTGTGTCGTCACTTCTTAACTGTTTTTTTCTTTGATTTTATATCAACAAATGTAATTGTTGATTGCGTGATCACATGTATTTGTATATTTCTTTGACTTTATAACACATAAATGTAATTCTCTTTTCCACTGCTACTTCTACTGAACCTATACAGTTAGCATCCCAAGGCACAAACTGAATATTATTTTTAGATATTGCTTCATTACTAACCATATTTCCTGTTTTATTAAGATGTACAGTAGGTGTTGCCATATGTTTGCCATTATCATTAATCTGTGGCAGTACGGCACACAGGCTTAGGGCTATAATCCACCATTTACCTACTGTGTGAGTTTAAACAAGTCACTAAACTAGGTAATGATCCTTGGTCACCAATGAAGAGAGGCTTGTATCTACTGGACAAACACACTTAAATGAATAAAATAAAAAAAATGTTTGTTCAAACAAATCTACAGAAAATTGACTATTTTGACTACATGTTTTGATGATGGCTATTTACTTGGCTCATTTGGATGATAAACTATACTGTCTACCTTGACAGAGCTGTGATGGAAATGTTCTCATACATACTTACTGGGTAGCCACATTGGACACTTGTGTGTTTCAGAGCGGTATGGCGCAATCTTTCACTGGGCTTGTTATTACTTTCTTTATTGATTTAGTGTTCTTTCATCCATTTCTACCTTCCTAAATGTTTCTAGATGATAGAAAACATGAAATATCTGTCCTCTTCTTAATAACCTATGCATTTTGATCAGTACCAAACTATGAAGTGCTTTGGTCAGTCTCCATGATCTGAGGAAAGTTCCATGGGTCCACAGAGTTTCATTTTTTTTTCACTGAATATTTAGTCATGGAAATCATTTCAATTCATTTTGAAAAGATATCCACAATTATCCAGAGAAATTCATATTTTCCTAAGTGATAGAGAGCGATCTTACATGCTCTGCTCGTATAGTTTTGCATGGACGTTTCACTGACTAGAGATAAATTAATTTAGGTCTTTATTTCACTGGTTGATAATGAAGATGTAAGACAGTTTTAAAATTACTTCCGGTGTTTTTATTCATTATTGGTCTTCAGTATTTTGCAGCCATTAAGTAGGCTGTTTTTGAAAACCTTCACAATCAAAGTAGTAATTATTCTGATGAACAATTTTTTTTTTACCCTAAATTAGCAGATTGTATTCATCTATAATCCCTTTGATGTATGTCTGTGAAGCTCATTCCATCTATAAAGACTAAATAACCTTATTTTGGGCACCTCATCCCTCATTTACATGTTGGGGGCAGTGTTCTATCTGATTAACTTTTTTATACATCATTTAAATGTGGAACTTGATATTTACTGATTCTGTTTTCAGCATGTTTTCCAAGAGTTGTTATCTAATTGATTTACACTGTAAGTGTGCATTAAAAGGTAATTATATCCTTTTCATGTGCTTTCACTTTTAGCACTGCAGTTTGTTCTGACTACTGACTTACTGCCTGGAAAGACATCCGAAGTTCTGTTGTGAATATCATTTTCCTGTTATCTTTTAGGTTTTCCTTTTCTATTTTGTGTCAGAGTAAAACTCATAACAAATTAGGACTAGGACAATAAAGGGACTATCTAAATAAATATTTTTGTCTTGTCCTAAATATATCCTTCTGGCTCACTTTGCTGCCTTTAATTCTGCCTTCTAAATCAGCCAATGAAATCAAAATGTTTCGTGTAACTTGGGTTAATTTGTTTGGAGCAGGGTGCTCATACTGCTAGACCTGTGTGGAATTGCCCCCATTTCCAGTTCTGCGATGTATCTGCAAAGGCATGTAGTGCTCCTAGCATTTTAGTTTCCCCTACTAAGTGGACTTGAACTGTCTCCTCATGAAGCTATCGTATATCCCTTTGTATGCTGCCAACGAGGCCATCACTGATCGTATAATCACAGATGTAGTTATATGAGGTCATCACTGATCGTATAATCACAGATGTAGTTATATGAGGTCATCACTGATCGTATAATCACAGATGTAGTTATATGAGGTCATCACTGATCGTATAATCACAGATGTAGTTATCCTTTTATTTTATAACCAACCAACTGGTTTGTCTTCCTGTGACTACTTCTCTTCTTCTTTATTATTTCTTAATGTGTCCTAATTCCTGGGCTATTACAGTAGTAATTTATTAAGACTCCCCAGCCTAATTTAATAATGCGTTTTCTAAATTGCTTAGCTTTACTTCTGGTTTATTCTGGCCCTCATCACTTGTGTTTCCTTTTGTAATCTCTTCTACTTTATTTTCGTACTTCTTTCACTCCATTCCTCAACCTTTCATATAAAAACTTCTTACTGTATGCCCTGATTTCTTGTGCTTAACATTTTAATGACCCTTTCCATTCCTTAAAAGAATGAAAACAGTTCCTTTTATTTTAGCTTGCATTTCTGTATTTCTCATAAACCCTTATGCTGTATTCTATAGCAGCTTCCCTCATGTTTTGTGTTTCATTTTAAATTCCTTACATTTCCCACGTACTCAGATCCATGGCTTTTCTTTGCTCCACCTCCCTTGTTTGCTAATAATGTCACATCTCCTGCAACTATGAGACATATCAGATGAAAACAGTCTTCAATGGGCAAATCATAACACATCCTATAGCTGACTTGCCTTTATGGTGTGCTCTGAATGTGTTTGCTTGGCTCCCACTCTACAAAAGCAGTAGATAAGTCAGTTAATCCATTCATTCTTTCATTCTTTCATTCATTCATTCATTTTCAATAGTCTCTTTAATCCATTCGCAGTCACAGGTAACCAAGACCTTTCCTGGAAATAGGGGTAAGGCAAGAAACAGTTGTCTACAAGATACCAATCTTTCACAGGACAAAGATGTAGTCTGCACAGACACAGACCCACAGATACACATGCACTCACACACGTGCACACCTGCACATACACATGGACACACACTCACACATAGCCACCTACTTTCACACATGCATACATTCCACACAAGCACATCAAAGTTAAGCTGAGCATTATCAGTGCATCTACCTGCATGTCTTTGGGATCTGGGAAGTAGCTAACTTCCCAAGTGAAAACATATGCGGACAGAGTGAGGGCATGCAAACATTCACAGAAGGCAAACCAGCAGGGAATGGACCAGAGATAAAAATACTATGAGGCAGCAGTGCTAACCACTGCACCATAGTACTGCCCATGCTTAAATCAGTCATTTGATTTATTTATTTGTGTTTGTTTATTTATTTATTTATTTGTTTATTTATTTCCACATCCCTGCGCTCTGACTCCACTACCTCTGCCTGGGTCAATACACACTGTTTTTCTACTAATTTTGCCTTTTGATTTACACCCTGTGTCTGTATTTAAACTCATCATATTCCGTAAGTATTGTCAATTAAGTATGCTCCTCCTAAGGTTTTATTCCTCCATCAGTTGCTTAGTTTGATCATGTACTTAGTTCTTTTCTAATTTAAAATTACTGTCTTAACATTTCTGCTCATATTCCATCATGGCACGCCTGCTTGTTAATTTCTGCAACTCATCTATAATAAATATTCAGGCATTGTTATTTTCTACCAAAATTCTTCTTTTCTTTTTTATCTGTTGTTTTGTTTATGTCTGTAGATACTGGAATTTGCTTTGATATTCCTTCTTATCACTCAGGGATAGATGGTCCAACTGATACAACTAATGGTCCCAGTAAATCAAAAGTCTAGTCCACACCTTACTGAACTCTACGACTACAGCATTCTTTTCATACTTTATATCTTGTTATTTTTCCTGTCTTCAATGTTATAAATGAGTAAACTATTGCAAAATCTGCACTTGTGACTTCTCTTCTGTCTTCTTATAGTGTTCTGTCTGATATTCCAGTCTAGTCTATAGCTCACTGTTTTGTAATTGCAAGGCTCCTGCCTTCATTTTTAGTGCTGCATTTCAAGCAAAATACTCGTAGCTGGTTAACAAAATGAGTTTGGATCTAATTGGTGGCACAGTTGCAGACTATTTGCAGCTTTCTGTTTTTATCCTTAGTTTTTTTCATAATACATTCATATTCAAAATATTCTTGCAAATCTTTTTTCACCTAAAAAAATTGCACATGCTCTATCATTTAAATATTACTCAATAAAAAACAACACTCTTCCTTTATGGCCAAACAAAGCTCATTGCAAACTGTAAAATCACTTACTAGTGCTACCTGTTTAGAATTCATCTGCTCTGGAATCACTTGACATGACATGTCTGTTTTTATTTTTTTCTTCTTTTTCCCTCACTTTTATGAAGACATAGTCAAAATTGTTGGCCTTAACTTCAGCTTTCCTGACTTCTTGCCAGACAGAAATGCTTTTTGGCATGCATTGCTGATTCTCCTGATTGCCTTTTGTGTCAGCTTTACTTTCATCACACCACTGTCCTTGGGCTCCTGGCTAGCTTTAACAGTATATTATCCAGTGTGCAATATACCCTAGGACCAAAGACAGTACATCACCTTTTATCATTCTGTCAGATAGGGGGCTCCTACATGCATTAACAGGAATTTCTTACTGCGTTCCCTACAGCTTATTTCAGATGTGCTCTGTTTTATATATAACTCAAGCCTCATTCTGAAGCTGGAAGGAGAAATGGCAGACCTGGATTTTAAGAAATTTAGTCTCCCCACCAAAAATCTCACTTTTCACAAACCCCAAAACTGGAATATGGAATGACATGCGATGTTGATGTTGGGGCCTTAAATATTTTTGGTACTACTGGATTTTTCACATGCGAAGTTTTGTTAGTAGAATCATAAAAATCGTATAAGCTATAAGAGCCAGAATCCTCAGAAATTACATGACTGAGACAGTAATCTGATCAGAAAAACTTCAGAGAAGATTGAAATATACATCCACAGGGTTCCTATTAGATGATCAAAGGCGCGTTCTTTCAAATGCGTCTTGGTCGATCTTGAAAAGACGAAAAGGCAAAATGACAAAGCAGCATATAAGCAAATTATTTCCCTGGGAAAAAATTGCTTGGCCGCGTCCGTTACTTTGCCGTTTTTGTTACTGTAGTGCGATCTCAGAGTTGATATATTTAAGTAGGGGGGTGTTATGTTTTAAGTGTTTTTTTTTTTTGGAACAGAGATTTTTTTTCCCTTGGAAAAATATCGCTGTTCTAAGCATTCGAGTTTGTAAGCTTTCGCTTACATGGGGTCGATAAATCATCGTTCACGTTCTAAGCATTCAATGATTTAATATAGACCCCATCCACATTCTCCTGCAGAAGAAAAGCTCTTTGAACTGAAGTATCTAGAAGACATCCATGGAAAACAATCCTATGAGAAGGAGACATACAAGACTTTTGCATGTTTTCCTAGAATCTCTTTTTTTTTTGAGATCCCTCACTCAAGGTAGAGATTCCTGACACTTTCAAAAAAAAACTCTGCAAAAATAAGTAAGTTATCTAAATAAGAAAATTGTGAATACCTTGCATTCAGCAGTAGTCTATCACAGGAGCTAGACACTTTCTGAATACCCTTGGAGCAGTGGATAGACCAAAGGGTACAGATAATTGATAATGTGACCCAGACACAGAAAATCTTAAGACATGTCTGAAATCTGGAAATATAAAGAAATTTGATAATATGCGTCTTTTAAATCTAGGCTCACCATAAAACTCAAATGGGGAATAAAAGGTGACAAGTTGAGAAGGGATGACATTTTGAACTTGGGCACTATTACAATCAGATTTAGAAAGGGAAGATCCAGAGCTGGTGTCCAAGAATTTTCTTTCTTTGGCACTAGAAACATTATTGAATAAAACCCTTCTTTTAACTGAAGAGGAGAGACAGTTTCTCACTCTTGAGATAAGAAATGCTGAATGACAGGAGGGAAAAGAGGAGTTGGGTCTGTTGGTTGAGGGGGAATCCTTGAAAAAGGAGGGAGAGTCTCTCACTGCCATCTGTAACCATAATGGATTAGTTTCAGAACCCATCTGTTTGAAACTATCTGATGCCAAAGAAAGAAGTAGAGATCAGTCTTTCTGGAAAGATAAAGGGTTTGCCAGGATAGACTTATTGGACTATCCTTTATTCTGGGGTGGTCCTCCTTTCTTTATGGAGCCTCCCTGACATTACTTTTAAAATGTTAGCTTACCAGTAGCTTGTTGATTTGTTTATTTTCTATTTTCTGTAAGGTTTTAGAACACAGCCAAGCAAACTTCCTCATAACAGTTGAAGTGGCGGCAGCCCTGGAAGTGGCATCATCAGAATCATGGGCACATTTTAAACAGTGGGTAGCCATTTGAGGCACACAGGTAATTAGGTCAGACAAAGTTTTTCCTCAGAAGATGAAACATAGGTCATAATATTCCTCATGTTCTAAAAAGAGGCAAGCATGAAATTTAACATATATGTTTGACAGCTAAGAATTCTAAAAACAAATGTTGAGGAAGAATGTACCTTTTCACAAATCTACCAGAAGCTTTCCCATCCTTCTCAAAAGGAGTAGAATTGATATTAAATAGATGTTTAGCAGCAGTTGGGCTCAAAAGTGCAATAGCTGCTGGACCTAATCTGTAATGAGTTTATAAATACTTTTAAGACTGAAGAACTTTATATAATCTATCTGCTTTCTTGGGGGAGGGAGCAGCAAGCTGGTTATCAGGCAAAAACATCCCCCACTACTGAATGCACATGAGGAATTGGAGTACTTCTGGAAAATCCAATTACAATAAATCATGATACTTCTTCAGGGACAATGGCATGTCATTATTTTACCAATGAAACAACTGACTAAATATCTCCAGAAAAGGAAAATCCTTCAAAATGACTGCCAGAAGCCACAGTCTCCTCAGATTCTGAATCAATGAATCAGACACCCAAGGAGTCAAATTAAAATCTATCCCTGCACAATCATTATGTGGTTCAAAAAGTTGAACCTTTTCCGAAAATGAAGAATAGCCTTTTATAGCAGAAACTACTAATTTAGAAGGGTCAAGAGACTGAACCAAACCTTGAGCTAAGCATAATAAATCAGTCCTGTCCAAACTCACTGAGACAGGAGAAGATATACGTCTACTTTTTTGTTTCTTTATAGCTTGAATTTCCAAAGAAGCAGACCCACTTTTGCCAGGAAATTCTCCCTAGGGAAAGGCATTGCAGTCTGGCTAGGCTGACAGGTATTTCTGACTCCTTCTCCCTGGACCAGTAACAAAGTGGTTCTCCCTTGCCTGTCAAGGGCACTCCAACAGCCAAAGAGAACATATCTAACCCTTGATCCAGACTGGCTGTAGTGACTACACCAGAGGTAGTGAAAGAAAAAGAAGAGTGGTCTCATTTACTAGGAATAGTCATGGCAGAGTCACCCATTAGCAGGTGAGGCACTTTAGTAGCCTACTGTGGTCATCTTTTTTGTAGCTGGAAGATAGAAGAAGGAAGAACTGAGGAACTGGTCATTTTTTTTCATGGTTAAGCCAAAAAGAGATGCCTGGTTCCCAAGATACCTGACAGCAGTAATCTGTAAAACAGGTAAGAAGAAAAATTTAACTTTTTCCTAAAAAAAAACAGTAAAAAGCTCTTCAAAACCCCATCCTTCAAAAGTAAAATAAAACAACTTTACTTCAGAAAATAGTAGTTTTAAATTAGTTTCAACAGCCTTTTTTTCACAAAAGTAAAAAGTAACACTCACATCTAAAAGCTACTAAAATTCATGTATGAGTCCATAAAAACACTTCTTCCTAATTTAAAATTAATATTTTCATAGAAGAAGTTCAGTTTATGTCATACAAAAAATAAATGTGGAAGTTTTTAGCTCCAAAGGGAACTTACCTGCCCAGCAATGGAAAGCTTTAGCTGACCATCAATCCTTGAAAGCTTGCAAGAGGAGCCCTCTTCAGTGTCAAGAAAACTGTCAAGGGCTTGGCACCCAAATCACTCTTTTTAGTCAGTTCAGCTCGAGCTGACTAATGGTTTTGGCATGTGGAAGGTGCTGTTGATGCTATGTGAAGCTGGCCGGTGGTTGTAGTCTGTGCAGTATTCAACCAATATAACTAAGGCTACTGCAGCACTAATCTTTATGATGAACATTGCCCAGTGCTGCCACTAGGTATCACCCAATGGGGAAGCCAGAACGACTTCCCTCAGCCAAGGATAGATGAGCCAGCAATAGTAACTCATTCCCCTGCAGTACCCCTGCTGCAAACTGAGTACAGGTCATCAGAATCATATTTAGGGCTTCAGCTCTCTGTGCCACAGGGGCAAGCAACAGTATATCTATTTCACACCATATCTATAGTATGCCATTAAATATGACTTAGTCTTAAAATCTGGTACTTTCACTCTGTCATTTTCTAAAGTCCATGATGGTGTTCTCCTGTATCCTTTTGTGGATATGCAATTTTTGTCTCTCACATTGTTATCTACTATTAAGTCAACATCAAAAAATGAGGTTTACATTGTGGTTGCAGTTCATAGATGGAGTGCCACTCTTGACTACTACAGCTCAGGATAAAGTCAGATTTTCCTGGAGAAAGCTGGCTGCTTACAATCTAAATCTGTAACTGCCTAACTCCCAGTGCGGATTATCCAGGCAAATACAGCCCTTACAGTCTGTGGAAACACATCACTGGGACATATCAGGGCATTTTGTGGGTGATATTTCCATACTGTATTATAAAGGCTGTAAAGTTGCAACACCACATTTACTGCTTAATGATTATGTTGTATACTGCATGCATATCTTGCAGGTATCAATAACATATGGCATACAAAAAAAAAATACATAGAAACATACAGACATGATTTAATTGAAGCAAGTACTGTGTTGATACTGTTAGCTGTAACAGCCTTTTAATATTTCCCCACTGTTACCTGTGGGAAGAGTTAATTGGGCATTTATAGGAATGCAGGTATAAGCATGTAGCACATTTGACTATACTGTGTATGTTGGCGGCATTCAGATTTCCATACACTGGCCTACTATAAAGATGTATGCTGCTATGCCTTGCACTGTACAGTGGTTATAACTGCTGCATTCACTCCTGTATCTATTATGACACATCAAGTGAATGTCAACATACAGTGAATATCTGCCAGCATATAGTAGCATGTAATACTGTAAACATACAAAGCTGTGATGATGTGGAATTCATACACTTCAACAGCAGTTGTATTATGTTACAGTTTGTAAGCATTATTTGTTGCACTAAAATATATGTTCTGATTTTTTTTAATACATATGCTGCTATTTCAGGTGAGAAGGTTGGCTGAAATGCATGGATGCATTCAAAAATAAGACTGCATTCCATTGTGCTCACTACAAAACCAGTGTCTTGACATCTTCAAGAGGCGTGAGATCAAAGCATACAGAACTCACCTCTGAGACCAGTTTATTTAAGGATGTTAATATTGTGGGAGGTCATGGATAGACCACATATACATGTGTTGGTTAGGTATAAGCAAGGCCCTGCATGTGTGAAAGCAAGGGCAGTGCACCATGTAACTGCTGATGATATTGAATCATGTAAGTGCTATTCGAACCTAGTGATCCTTTGTTGCCTTCCCTGAATTCATACTCTAGATGCATGACACAGGTGAAGGATTTGATAAAATCCTCATTCTATATCTGCCCTAATAAGCATACAGCTGTGTATGACAGATGTAGCACAGATTTGTGGGAGTTTGGACATCTGTTATACTTGCATATTCTCTTGCCAAACCCACTACCTCAGTCACACCAGGGTAATGTGGCCAGTTATGCATATACTGTCAGCATTTTTAAACAAGCTCCCATTGAGGATGTTACTATAGTCAAGCTCCATCCAGGCATCTTTATGCTGGATAAAGTATACAGAAGTGTCTCCCTGTGTATTCCTACTGACAACCATGCATCTGCTGTCACACTGGTATTTTGTGATGGAGACAGCAGCTACAAGACACCTTAGTGTACCGCTCTGTAATGAGGCATACAGCATCTTAGGGGAGGTTTACTGACAGCCAGATCTATCACATGCACTTATATCTTCAGTGACATACATAAATCCAGGCTGTCTCACATATAATTTTTTCAACAGCTGTAGATCACATTTTTCTGCAGGTTGGCACAGCAGACACAGGGGCTAGAAAATCCACTTCAACCTCATATATACATCTGACTGAAATATATTTGCTTTTGATATGCAGCACATCTGCTATCATAGTGTAAACATTATATGAAAAATCTGAAACTGTAAGAAGCACTTGTGTATTGAACATAAAAAGTGGCAATGCATGAATCTCATACCTCTCAACTGTCTAGATTTTCAGAATGTCCAGATTTTTGCCTCATATTTTTGGTCTGTTCTTCATAAAATTTATGATTTTCTGGATTTTTATGGCAAATCAGTGAGGACTGAATTCGCTAAATAATGATAGGTATTTGAGTTTCAGACTTAAGATAATTCAGAAAATGCATGGTAACACAAGACCTTTTATTCTAGCAGCTTTCTAAGTTTATAAGAGCAATACTTTCCTCCCATTATTTTTGGCTTTGTGCACATTTTTTGTGCTAAGAGGTTGAGAGCTATGTGCATAAGTAATACAGAAATAGTCCCCCCTTTTAGGAATTCCATACTCTTTAGTCTGAAACAGATACGTCTATAGGTACATTCCCTCCCAGCTTAGAATATCCTGAAAAGAAAACTTTAATAGCATTAACCTTACAGCAGTCATGCTGAGCCACAACACCAAGATCCAGGGTTCAGTCCTGAGCTCTGGTCAATGCCTGTCTGAAGTCTGCATGTACGGCCAGGATCTGTGTGGGCTTTCTCATGACATTCCAATTTCTTTCTGCATTCAGAAACATGTGGGTCAATTCGCTACTCTACACTATCATATACATGGCATTTTTCCCCCATCAAGTACCCCATCATTTCCAGTTTTTCCTCCCCAGCCAATTAGTTCGTCCTTCCATCTGCGGGCTCAACTTCAGCATTATTTCTTTCACTCAGTGGAGGAGTGGGTCAGGAGTCAATAGTGCTGTCATCATTTGCAGGGTATGGGGATTTTTTACTGCCCTATATCCCCCCCCCCGTATGTGCCTAGCACCAAGTTGTGACTGGCAGGACATGGGAAATTATAGTGTGCTCTGCTCCTGGGCCCTTAGTGGCATGCACTAAGCCATCTGTTATGCCTCCCAAATCTGATGTCTAACATCTTGGAGCCTTCACCAGAACTCCACCAAACAGACATCAGCATGCACTCTTCCTCCCATGACAGGAATGCCCAACCTCTCTGCCAACTGTGAAATGCCCAAGCTGGCAATTCAGCATGGGTTGCCTTTGTTGTTATCATGGCTTTATCCGTCTACATCATTGGATCAGCATATTGCATTTAAATTTGGTCTTGTGGCCCAGGTCATGGTTAAAAAAGACTTTCTTGATTAACAATTGAATTATTTCAAAATTAAGTTAAATAATCATTTTTACAGTCCCTTGTTACTCTGACTCCTCACCTGTGTTGGTCAGCTTCTACTAATTTAGCAGCCCTCTTTTCAGAAGTAGAGGATGTGTGGGGAGGGAAGCAGCTGCTCTGAGTAACATCATATAGGGGACACTGAAGATGTTAACAGTTTACAAGCTGTTACTGCAATCATCATCATCATCATCCCCTTTTTCACATTTTTCTACATGGGGTTGGGGTATCGTGTTAACTGTCGCCAACTCTCACGATTCAGTGCCACATCCTGCCTTCTTCAACACTCATGCTTGACTGTCGTGTCTTTCACACAATTCATCCACCGCTTTGCTGGACGTCCTTGCTTCCTCTTACCTTCTTCCTGTCTGTCCCAAATCTTACTCACCAGATTATATTCTGCTTTTCTACACATGTGACTCTGCTTTTCTACACACTCCAAGCCCTAACTGAAATCTACTCATTCGATATACTCTGCTTAACAGAAACTTGGTTAAAACCTACAACCAAAGACAATGAGATCATCCCACCTGGATATAATATCCTAAGACTAGACTGAACTTCCAAAAAAGGTGGAGGAGTTGCTATCCTATATAAACCTAGCTTACAATTAACCACTCATAACTGCAAACCACCTCTAGACTCCAATGCAGAAATTCTTATCTCCAAACTTCTTATTAACAATGCCAAATCCATCTATATAATTTGTATATACCTACCTCCTGGTAATAACATAGCAACCATGGAAAATATTCTTTGCTGGCTATCCCAAAACCTGCCTCAAGAAACCATCATTCTAGGTGACACAAATATTGACTGGACCTGCTTCTGCAACAACCTCCCCTCAAGCCATATAAACCTATATGGGTATTCCCAAACCATTACCTCCCCTACCAGGATAAATAAATCCAACAAGAAATCAAGCTTATTAGACTGGATTCTCATTAACCATCTTCCTCATACTTATGACTCAGGAACCCTCCCTGATGATTTAAGTGACCACTCTCTTACCCATATCATCAGACATAAAACCAACTTTCCCTCTCCAACATCCATTAAAAACATCAGATCTAAAAAGAACTTTAATCCTGAACTTTTCCAGATGGAACTAAAAGCATGTAACTGGTCACCCTTACAAAACCTACCTTTAGATGAAGCCATTAGTTACTTTAACTCCAACTTCCTTGCCATCCTGAACCACCATGCCCCTACCAGACAAATTAGAGCTAAAAACAAACATGCTCCATGGCTCTCTAAAGAAACCAAACAAAAATCAATGCTAGAAACAAACATTGGGCAAAATGGAGAAAACTCAAAACTGTATACACCAACAAACCTTTAGACAACTGAGAAACCAAACTAAAAAGCTATAATATCTGACAAAAAAACTACTACCTCCTATCCCAACAAGCCAGTCAAAACAAGCCAAAGAAATTTTGGTCTAGTATCAACCAACTACTTCATCCAGGGCAATCCACCACTCCTAACCCACAAAACACTGAACACAAAACACCAATAAATATAGCCAATGATTTTAATACCTTTTTCACTGACACTGTACAAACACTAGCTAGTCAGCTCTCACCTAACAACTTTACTTTACCTACTAATAAAGCAACCTCTCCCCCTTCTTTTCACTTTCAACCCATACCAACATCATATATACTAACCCTTCTTTAGAAATTGAAACCATGCTCTCCCTCAGCAGACCAACTACCTGCAGAATTCCTACAACTAGCCGCTAAAACTATTGCCTATCCAATATCTATCCTGATCAATAGAACTATTACCGAAAGCTATATCCCTACTTTATGGAAAATTTCCCATATTATCCCGCTCCACAAAGGTGAGCAATCCACTGAACTCTCCAACTATCGTCCCATTGTCCTCCTCTCACCTCTGGCAAAGATCATGGAAAAATGCATTCACAGACAACTACTTCACCATCTAACACAAAATAATTTACTAGCCAACTGTCAGCATGGTTTTAGACCTTCACATAGCACCACTACTGCCCTTCTTTCCTTCACAGATAGTATCAACAAACACCGCAATCTAAACAAACTCTCTTCTGCCCTATTTATTGACCTGTCCAAAGCTTTTGACATGGTAAATCACCAAATTCTCATCACAGTACTAAAATCCCTGTCACTTGATTCATCCTCCATAAATTGGTTCCAGTCTTACCTTGACAAAAGACAACAGGCCGTACTATGGCACAAATCTCTCTCTACTCCCTTGCCAGTCAACCTTGGTGTCCCCTAAGGATCCATCCTTGGACCTCTACTTTTTTCCATTTTCATCAATGACCTTCACCTTGCCATCCCCCATACCACATGCATACAATATGCAGATGACTCTACACTGATATGTTCAGCCCCCTCCTCTTCTGAACTTCTCTACCTTACCCAACAAGTCTTTAACACAGTTGAGCAATGGTTCACACATAGATGCCTTATCTTAAACCCCAAAAAGACTAAATTCCTCCTTTTCTCTCCTACCAGAAAATCCCCCCCATTGGATTTCTCAGTTAACTCTACCAATAAAACTATTATATCACCTGAATCTACCACCAAACTATTAGGAGTCACCATTGACAATAATCTAAACTTTGATACCCATATAAACAATACTATAAAAACTGTCAACAAAAAGTTAGGCTCTCTTTATAGGATAAAATCATTTCTCCTACCTTCAGCTCGAACCACAATAGCACACACTCATCTAATCTCTCCTCTTCTATATGCCTCACCTATTTTTACTTAACTATCTAAAAATAATCTCAGCAAACTGGAAATGTCCTACAATAACATCGCCAGATTTGCAACAGGTAACCCATTTAGAACCCATCACTGCCTTAATCTAAAACAGCTAGGATGGCTTGAACTACAAAATCTAATTAAATACCATCAACTAACTATAGCTCACAAAACCCTTTACATACCTTCCAAAACACCTATTCTTTCCACACTAATCACTCCCTATAAAAACCTAGATTCCTTAAGGTCTTCTCAGAAACTCCTAGCACATACTACTAAAACAAACAACAAGGCTGGTGACTCACTTTTTTCTAATATAGTTGGAAAAGTGTGGAATCTCCTACCAAACGAACTCTCCACACTTCCCTCACTTTCCTGTTTCAAAAACAATCTGAAAGTGCATCTCAAAACTGACTGGCTATGCCCATGCTCTAAACCTGACTAGCTCAAGAGTCACTAAATACTATGATCTTCCCATCCCATCTACTCTTCTAAAGAAACTTCTTCCTTATAAAACTAGTTCTACAAACTATCTCTAGAACTCCTAATCTATATTACTTTCTTCTGCTATGACTGTATTCTATACTGTAAATTTTGGGTTTTAACTGCATCCTTTGTTATGCCTGCATTCTACACTGTGTTATTTTTTTTTTTTTTACTATGATAACCTGTAATTGGCACTGTAAATAGATGTATTTGTCTTCTATATCCGTAGATAGAATTGTGTTAAATTCATTGTATTACCTAGGAGCTTTTCTCCCCGGGCCTCTACTGAAAATGGACATGTATCCAGTTAGACTAGCCTGGTAAACAAATGTAAAATAAAATAAAATAAATAAATAAATAAAATGTGCCCAAACCACTGTAATCTGTTCTCTTTGATAATTTCTGTAATTGGAGCTACTTTGGCTTCTGCTCTTATATCCTCATTTCTTCATCTGTCCCACAGTGTGCATCCCATCACCTTTCTCGGGCACTTAATTTCCATCAGCTTTAGCTTCTTTAACTGTTTTGCCTTTACTGCTCAGGTTTCTGTGCCATACAGTAGTACTGGTCACACCACTGTCTTGTACACCTTACTTTTCAGCTTCTTTGACATTCTTCTGTCATAGACTACACCTGATACTCTATACTAGTTGGCTACAGCCCCTCTGATTCTAGCTTTGACCTCTTCATTCAGACTACTCTTCCCTCAGCTACTCCTCCCAGATACTTGAAGCTGTTTACCTGTTCCACTATCTTCCCTTCTATCTCTATTCTCAGCTTCTTCTGATTTCCCCAATTTACTGCCATTACCACCGTCTTATCTGTGCTTAGTTTCATCCCATGTGCCTTCAGTTTTGCATTGCATTCTCCTAGTCTTTGCTGAAGTCCTTGCTCACAGTCTGCTAGTAATGCCACATAATCTGCATACAAAAACTTTGTTAATCTGTCCCTTTTGACCTGTTTGCTAATGCAGTCCATCACTACATCCACTGGGATCCCCTCTGTGAGGCCGAACACTGTTTGTACTTGAGTCATTGGGTCATTGTACATAGCCTAAACTAATTCTACCAATGTTTCTGGGACTTCAAACCACCGCAGTACTGCCCAGATCGGCTTTCTTGGGACCTTGTCATATGCTTTCTCCAAGTCTAGGAATGCCCAGTTGGATTCTGTCCTCATCTCTATCTTCTTCTCAAGTATATGTCTCAATGCAAACATCAGGTCAGTTGTGCTCCATCCTGATCTGAATCCAAACTGCTCATCTTCCATCTTACATTCTACTACTCTGCATATCCATTTATCAATCACCCTCTCCAAAACTTTCATGCAATGTAATAGGAGTTTGATGCCTCTGTACTGCCCACAGTTGTGGATGTTCCCTTTGTTCTTGTACACTTGCACTAGTATGCTTATTCTCCAGTCATCTGGGATATGCCTTTCCCTCCACAGTGCTATTAGTACCCTCAGAAGCCATTTCTCCCCAATCTCACCCAGCATCTTTATCATATCTGCTGTGACCCCATCTGAGCCTGCTGCTTTCCTGACCTCATCTTCCTTAGTGCTGTTCTTACCTCTCCTATGGTGGGCTCCTCTTCTTCTCTCATCGTAGGCTGTTTCTGGAGCAGTACAACTTCTGTGGGGTTTTCTTCATTCAGAAGCTGCTGGAAATACTCCTTCCATCTGCCTTTGATGTCCTGTGGACTGGTGAGCAGGTTGTTGCTGGCATCCCTTATGAAGGGTATCTGACTATCTTCTTTATCTTTCTGTCTTTGCCTTGCAACCTGATATAATTTCTTTGTGCCATCTACTGAGTCACTTTCCAGAAGTTGGTACAGTGCCTCCGATGCCCTATTCTTTGCTATTGCAACTTCTTTCTTAACTTCTTTGTTAGCCAACCAGTAGTCCTTCCTAGCTTGGTCAATCTTTTCTGTCTCCCACTTCTTCCTGGACTCCTTTTTTCTTTTGATGACTTCCTGGACCTCTGCATTCCACCACCAGCTTTCCTTATGTACCTTATTTCCATACCTGGCTCTCCATATATCTTTTCTGTAGTCCGAACACATGCTTTTTTTAGGCACTGCCATTCTTCATCATCTCCATCTATTTCCTCCACTTCTTGGGGTGTTAGAGACCTGAGTAATTCCTTGACCTGTTGTACTTTCTCTGCAGTCAACTTCCAGGTCTTCAACCTGGTCTCTGTTGACCTTAGAGTCTTCTCTCACCACTGCTTGCAGGTGATTGTGGCAACTGCTGTGGGGTGACTGTTTCACTGGGGATGACTTTGAAATCATGGATTATGCCCCAGTGCCTTTTCCTTACTAGTCTACCTGAGTTGCATGTTGACTACTGTTGCACATGATCTTGTGACTGTCTCTCTTTCTGAGCCATGTGCTGGCTACTATCAAGACAACAGATGTCTAGAATGGCTTCTCCTTCTTTATTCCTGTTGCCCCACCCATGTGGACCCAGGCAGTCCTCATATCCTGTATGTCCCAATATGTGCATTCAAGTCACCCATTATCACAATTCATGTCGTTCTGCTTTATCTAGTAGGTCCTGCAAGTGCTGTTGGGCATAGGCTAAGATTATGAATACTGCCCTATCATTACACTGCCATGAGTCTGTCATTAATTCTGATGATCCCTTACTGCCTTCCTACACCATTTCTACCTTGCCCTCCACCTGAGTAGTAGACTCTGGATCCCAAGCCAAGTGGCTTGCTGCCCTTCCATCTCATCTCCTGGATACATAAGATGCCCAGCCTCCTCTGTATCATCATGTCATCCTGTCAGTGAACCTACATTAAGCGTAGCAATTCTCAGTTCATGTTGGTTGATTTTACATCCAGCTTTCACTCAACAGAGCTATCCCAGGTAATCCAGGCTGGGCAACTAGACGCTGGCCAGCCATTAGCTTATTGACCCAAGGCTGGGCTTTATGGCAGGCATACACTAAATTGGCCAATAGGGGGACATATACCCCTCCTATTATTAGCACAGGTCCCTGGCAGGGTCAGAGTAGGCCAGGTCCTCAACCCACTTATCACCGGTAACTACCCATGCCCATTTTTGGTGCATTAGTCAACATGCACCTAGAGCCATATTTTTTACACTGTCGAGTGGCTGTCCCTGTCACGGCGCACAGTCTGTGATTTGTGTTTTCCTATACTGAGGATGCTGCACACCAGAGTAGATGCCCAAGTTACTCTGTACAACTCTTCCCCCTATAGGGGGCCATGTAGAGTCTGTGCTGCTGCCCACAGCTCCATCATTGCTGAATTTGAGATGGAAACACTGAGCATGTTTTTTCGGACATGGGGAAACCCGCAGAGACACAGGGAGAACATGCAAACTCCAAACAGGCATTGGTCGGATGTTAGGATCAAACCTTGTAGCTTGTGCATGTGAGGCAAAGACCTTAACCACTAAGCCATCTGGTCTCTTGCTTTCACAATGACTGCACCAATATCACTATAATGATAGTATGCAAACTGTTAAACTGTTCTTTTCTTTTAAAGTTAGCAATGACTTATTTGCTGACTAAGTAATAACCTGTTATTACACAAAAAAAAAACAGTATAACAGTTTACAAGCTATCACTGAGCAAGTAGGAGTGCAATCACTCACAGACAGTAGGAGAGGTGCCAAACAGTGTCTTGCCCAAGGAGCCATACTTCACTGCTACAGCTCTTCTCCTTTCAGGCTCAAGACAATATGTTAGTACTGTTTATTTTACAAGGATCTTGTTAAGCTGTAGAGAATGGACTGCTAGCTCTATAAGCAAGAAACAGGACTCCCTGAAAGAGTTTATAAAGAAACTGAGTAAAGGGATAAAGCCTCTAGTCTATTGTTGTAGCTCAGATGTGTTAGATCCCTGATCGTTTTATTTTTCAAGTTGCTTGATATGCTTAGTAAAGTACATGCCACAGGGGGCACTCTGCTTAAGTCTAATCAAAGTAGAGAACAAGAAAGTGAGGACTTAGTCTGATGTGGAAGAAATGCTTTTTGCTATGAGCTATGCAAGTTAAAACAATTTCCTAACCATTGTTACAATGTGATGGGCAAATGTCAGACAGCTGTCTAACCTTGTGTCCAGGTTTCTCATGACATTTTCATTTTGAACTGGTGTGCTACCTGTACTACAGGCTAAAGCTTGGGTGGTGCTTCCCAGAAGCTACAATGATGCACTTTTTGACATGGAGCTTGAACCCATTGTTGTGCACCAGGTACGGAGTGTGAGTATGTCGCATGGAGATTTGATTGTTAACAAAAGATCCTCATTAGATAAGAGGAGACCTGAAAATTAGATGCAGAACAGCAGAAGTTCCAGCACCGATCCTTGCAGAAATTCACTGCTTCCTCTCATACTATCAGAGGACACACCTCTTAACTCAGTGAGGGATTCCAGAAAGTCTTAGCTTACGTTATTCCAAAGTCTTTGGAGTAATAAAGAGGCAATATAGCAAAAGAGTATTCATGTGTGATATGCAAAGGAACAGTAATATTGACAAGGCAGATTTTATTCAATGAACAATGCAATATATGTTGGCTTTTCTTAATAGATACAGATATACTGTAGCTATAGATATAGATATAGGTATAGATATAGATATAGATATAGATATAGAGGTCCCCTTCAGAAGGTCGAACTTTTAAAAGCTCGACTTTCATATGGCTGAGAACATATGATTGAACTTTTAAAAGTTCGAACAGTCTGAATGGGGAGCTCCATAGAGCACGGAATGGTAAGATTTCCCTTTACTGCAATGCGATCTCGGAGTTGTTATATTTAAATAGCGGGGTGGGGGTGCAGGGGCCCCCCTGCTAGCAATGTTTTGTGTTTTTTTGTTTATTTTTTTTTCACATTTTTGAACATTCAAATGTCCAATCATATGGTCTCGGCCATATGAAAGTCGAGCTTTTAAAAGTTGGACCTTCTGAAGGGGACCCCTATATCTGCATCTATATCTATATCTATATCTACAGTATATCTATATCTACAGTATATCTATACCTATTAAGAAAAGCCAACATATATTGCATTGTTCATTGAATAAAATCTGCCTTGTCAATATTACTGTTCCTTTGCATATCACACATGAATACTCTTTGCTATATTGCCTCTTTTTTACTCCAAAGACTTTGGAAAAACTTAATGTAAGGTCTCGGCCATATGAAAGTCAAACATTTGCGTGTCCGATTATGTGAAGTAAACCCAGATATAGATATAGATATAGATATATGTGTTCCATTTGTTTGTTCAAATGTTCAAATATTGGAGCATCTAACCGGTTTTTATGCCATTTTTGGTATTTTTAGGAGTGGGATTTTGCCCTTTCTCCAATGTAGTGCAATCTCAGCGGCATTATATATAATTATCAGGGGGTGTGGGTGCAAGCGAGCTTGTCCCCAAGTGAAACATGTTTAAAGTGTTTGTTGTTTGTGTGTTTGGGGGGTGGTATTTCTGTCTTTTAGGATGAATGTTTTCTGGTTTGAATACTTGTTTGGTTGATTTTATGTATGTATATATATATATATATATATATATATATATATGCATATATACACACACACACACACACACACACACACACACACACACACACACACACACACACATGCACAATACACATATTGGGTTCCAAAATTTTTTTCAGTAGTTAAAGGGCACAGTAAGGAAGATTGCTCATTTATGATGTGCACATGAATTAACAAGACAGACTTTATCCAATGCAGTAATACAGTGTATGTTGGCTTTGCTTACATTATGATTATAAGTTCACATTCACACACACATATTGACAGATATATACATATACATGCATGTATGTATGAGAAAACACATTCTAGCTGAACATCATAGTGATTCACTTTTCTGTACAGCCACATAGATATGTGACTACTTATAGATATGGAAATGGTATGCAGCACATTATAAATGATCACTGTAGACAACAAAAAGCATGACATAGCTATGGACAACATACATATGTGGAAAATATGCATCAGAACCCACAAAATGATGCCCGCAGCAAGTACTACAGTGGTATTATTCCTATCTACATTAAACAGTTTCACAATTATAGGCAGTATCATAATACACAGATTGTATATTCTACATGATAGTATTCTAGAGCATCAGCACATGGCAGGAGCACTACAGTCATGTACATATACACCATAGACCTTAAAATGATATATATGTATGTATTTATGTATCTATGTATTTATCTATAGATAAATAGGTAAATGTGTGTGTGTGTGTGTGTGTGTGTGTGTATATATATATATATATGGGTCTACTTTGCAAATTCAAAATACTGAAATCTCGAATTTCAGTATTTCAAACTTACAAATCCGCATTCTCACACTTCGAAACCGGCAGAAGCGCAAAATTCAAAATACCGAAGCACAGATATTTTGAATTTCTGCTTCCGGTGATACGGTATGTGGATGTTTGGGTTTAATTTTGGTAAGTTTTTGTGTGTAAGTATGTTGGTTAGGGGTTTAGTGTGTGTAAGTGTGTGTTGTGACTGTTATGTGTGTGTTTGAGGGACTGTAAAATGTGTTTGTGTGAGTTTCGTTTGTGTTTCTGTTTGTGCGATCTCGGAGTTAGAATCTATAAGTAGGGGGGGTGGGGAGTGCAGCTCCCCACATGGGGGGTGCAAGGGAGCTTGCATGTAGTTTAGATGAGTTTGTTTGATCGTGGGGGGGGGGGAGTTTTGTGTATGTTATGTGTGTACTGTATGTGTAGCGTAATTACGGGATTTTGAATTTTGCAGTTGTGTGTTTTCAAATTTGTGAGTTGTGGTTTTCAGCTTTGTGGTTTCGAAATACTGAAATTCGAGATTTCAGTATTTCGAAATTACAGAGTGGACCCATATACACACACACACACGCATACACACACATATATATATATATATATATATGGTTCTACCTGACATAGTCGAAACCACACAACACCGACAACGACATCACCGACACCACATAATCGACAGTCCATTAACACGAAACCTCACATACCCGACAACGAAATAACCGACGGTACACAAACACGAAACCCCATACACTGCACACACCACAATAACAACAATAAAAAACAAAACACATCCCCATTCCACAAACCACACACACACACAAGCACACCAAAATCCTTACAAACCCACACTAAACCTTACCTAACCCTAAGGTCCGTCACTATCGCTGCGTACCTAACCCGCTCCCTAACCCTAACTCACTTAACCCACCCCTATCGCCCCTAACCCTAACTCACTTAACCCACCCCTATCGCCTCCTAACCCTAACTCACTTAACCCACCCCTATCGCTCCCTAACCCTAACTCACTTAACCCACCCCTATCCCCACAGACCGTCAATATCCACACTTACCTGACTCGCACCCTAACGTCCGTCACTACCGCATACTCACACAGCCTTTTCCCATGTCGGCATCCTCGGCGTCGGTGTTGTCATCCGTCGTGTCGGTCTTCTGCATTGTCGATGTTCTGGAGCTCCGGATTCCGTTGTCGGTCTTCTGCGCTGTCGACGAAGTCAGGTAGAACCATATATATATATATATATATATATATATAGAGAGAGAGAGAGAGAGCAGTGTCTTAGATCGAAACTCCCAAACATTAACACCTGTTCACCTGTTTTGTCTACACACTTTGGTCAGCAATGCAGATGATCGATATGTGTGTGAGATCAACAATCTCCATGGTTGGGAAATATGTTCCTTCCCCAGGGATTGTGTGATCTCAGAGTCAGTATATATAATTAGCAGGGAGTGTGTGGTACAGTCCCCACGTGGGGATTCAGGGGGTCATGTATCCCTTGCAAAAAATGCCTTTTTTAACTATTAGTTTACATGTGGAGAGGATTGTCCTCATACATGTGGGCGGTGCTGTTTACATTTGTGATGTTGACTTTTGTGGTTAACGTTACTGATGTCTATGTTTGGGTGTTTCAGTCTTAGTTACTACCTCCGTATACATACACACATTTATATATACATATGTCTGTGCATCTCTGTAACCATAATGTAAGTGAAGCCAACAAGAACTGCATTAATGCAGTATCCAAAAATCTGTATAGGCAATGTTAAAATTCAACTACATATTATACATAAACTCTGTATATCACATTGTCCCTTTAATTATTGCAAAAAACATTACACTTCCACTTTAATTATTCTGAAGATTTGAAGTAGTTCTGTGTTCGACTTTTTGAATCCCACACTAAGTTATCTTTGCTAATAGTTGACATTTACTCACACAGAATAGTTTCATGCAAAACTATCTTATTCATTCAGGTCTCTGATAATATGTATTTCTTCCTACATACAGATTTAAAATGAAGTTAGGGCAAAAAAAAGCCATACTGTAGGCCAGAGGTGAGGTATTAAGCAGGTTCATATGTTCATAGGTTTATAGGTATGTAATAGGCTATCGGCCTAGGGCCTATATAAGCTTAGCCAAACGAGGTTCCCTGGCTTACGCCACCCAAGCTTTGAAGATAATTATATATGGCTATCATAAGGTTTATATTAGATGTATAGAAGTGGGGTGATAAACAGTGTCTCAAACTTGTGTGTATGGCTGGGAAATGCTAGTCACACCTCTCAACCTCTTAGTCTAAGAAATCTGGACAAAGCCTGAGAAAATGGGGGGACAAAGGTCCAAAAATAAGGACACATTTTAAATATTGTTCCAATAAACTTAGAATGTTGCTAGAATAACAGGGTTTGTGTTATTATGCATTTTATGAAGGATTTGAAGTCTGAAACTCAAATGTATGTCATTATTTTATGACTTCAATCTACAGATCATCTCAGTGTTTTGCAAGAAAACCACACATTTTATGAGTAACAGACCAAAACTATGAGGTAAAAATCTCGACATTCTGTGAAAATGTGGACAGTTAAGAGGTATGATACTAGTAAATTATTTGGGTATTGGTGAAAACTGGTTGTGGGGCATTGGATTCTGAGAGAAGGAAAATGATTTAATGGTATAGCAAGCTACAGATTACAGTGTCATTCATCCTGGAAATATACAGGATTGGATCTATTGATTTGATACATGAAGTTGTAGTTCTGTTTTAAATCAGTTTACATATTGAATGGATTGTTGTGGTAGTGGAATGTGGTTCCATAGTTTAGCTACACTATTTAAATATAGCGAGTTACTTGTAGTATTAGTTGATTTGGTTATAGTTATTCATTATGTTTCTCTAGAGTGTAAACTTCTATTGGGGGGTAGTGTTGTATTAAGTTGTTAAGGACTGGCAAATTTTTTGGCTTATTGAAAACTCTGTATATTTTAGTTGGCTGAGAAAGGTCTAGACGGTGTGGTAGTTATAATCAGTTTAACTGAGTGCTAGAAAGCAGCGTACTCTGTTGTTATAGTTTACAACAAATTTGGTTATTTTATTATAACATTGCTCAAGTTTTAATAGTTGTGAGTCTTGAAGTTTAGTGAAGACTGGGGCAGTATAGAGGAGAGATGGCATTAAGAAAGTATAGGCTATATGTCATCTGGCAAAGTCAGTGAAGTAGGTTTTTCTTCAGTTTAATTTTGCCAAGTGTTTTAGGTTTCTAATACCATCGTGGGAATGGACTCCTTTCTTAAGTCAAAGTATGATCAAAGTTCATGAAATTAGTATTGTTTCAGTCTTTGATATTAGCCCGAAGTGCTCTTTGCAGCACCCGCAATGTTTTCAGTAATGACTCGTTCTGCAATTCATACGAAATTACATGTATTGGTAACATACCTAAGTACAATTGCAAATTCTTATTTATAAGACCCATTGGAACTGTCAGGTATCCTTTTTCCACATAGCCCTCATTTCTGTCTGCAAATCCTGCAATTATATGACTTTGTGTCTCTCTGTACGTAAGACACTATAATTACTGGATGTAACAGTTTCAATGATCAGTGTTACTTTTGTCTTCTTTTCATGGACTACTAGATCTAGTTTTTTCACATCTGTTTTTTGAACTGCTGGTAGTGGGTGACCCCATGTGATATAAACTTCATAATTTTCTATAATGCTTTTTGACTGATGTTTCCAATACTTATCAGCTACTTCACTATTATAATGTTTGCATAATACCCAATGCAACAGTCTTGCCACATTATTATGCCTTTTAGTATACAGTCCTTCTGCCATTAGTATATCAAACCCAGCAACATGATGCACGACTGTTTCCAGTTCTGTATCATAGAACCTGCATTTGTCTGTTTCTCCCCCATGTGCAATGGACTTTGTAAACCAACTTGTGCATAGTCCATTATCCTGGGCCACTAATATTAACTTTTCAACTTTTGGTTAAATTCACCTCTCCAGAACCATTTCTGCATCAAATCCTGATTAACATGAGGTTGTTCCAGGACGTTTCTGTACTTGCAACTATATTTATGTATTTTCCACCTTTCTTGCCTTCTCATCTGATCCTTCTCCTTATATTCTTTCTTTTGTTTTTTTGGCACAATCAGTTGCTGCCTGACTTTTGTCTACTGGTTTGGTTTTCACACCAATATGTTTCTGCTAAACTAAATAGGGAAGTCATCTTAGACTTGCTCTCTTCATGTTTCAAAACTTTAACTATGTGTGGATCTGATGAAGTCAGCAGATATGTATGCAGTCCTACAATTGCAGAAATATACATATAATCAGTTTTGAGGAGGGCTATGCCTCCTTCAGAATGAGTGATGTAAAATCTTGGTATACATTTATTTTATATATCATTTGATAAGTGTGAAGTATTTTTCTTGTTTTCCAATCCACTTGTTCCAATACATTTTGGAGCCAGTCAATAACCCAAAACTAAGTTAGAGCAGGAAGAGTAAATATCAGGGCTGTTTTTAATATTAAGTTTAGTTTTCTGAAACATTATTTACTGAGATTTCTTCACATTAGTTCATGTTTTATTATCAGTCCTTCATCAATTCCCAAATATTTATGCACTCCCTCCAGCTCAAATTCTTTTTATATCACATTCCTGTGCCAGACTAATATTTTCTTGGTGCTGCAGCTTTCATGCTTTAAATGTTGCTTGTACAGTTCCCAGAATGATACATCCCTCATTATGGAAATAAACATCTCAGGAGCTTAATGAAATCAACCAAAGCCAAGCTTGAAGCTAAAATAGCTACTCAAACCAAGGGCAATCACAAGGACTTTTTTTAGTTATGCCTGTAATCTCTGAAGCACAATGTAGCGATGCTCAGAGCTTATTGTGAATAATGTTACCTACACTGAGGTTGAAAATATAGTGAATCCACTGGCCGATAAATTCAGCTCTAACTTTACCCCTCTCTCCACTCTGTTTGTCTGTTCCACAAGATATACCTTAAACTGCTTCGCCTCCAGGTATCACATAAGACCATGTCCTAAAAGTGCTATGAAAAGCTAAAATTACCGCATCAACGGGTTCTGACAATATCCCTGGATGCATCTTAAATAGCATGAAACATGATTTAGTCACCCTCCTAACAATACTCTTCAACATCTGCCTCCATACAGGTTTTGTACCATGCAAATGGAGAACAGCTACCATCATTCCCCTGCATAAGGGAGGATCATCCACAGTCCCAGGCAATTACAGACCCAGAAGTCTGACCTATATCATATGCAAGCCATGAAAAGACTTAGCTTGGAACTAATCAATAAGTACACAGGGAACTGCCAAACACTAAAACGGTCTCAGTCTGGATTCATCAAGGGCAGGTCATATTTAATCTGCTGGACTTTTTTTGAAAAGGTCATCAAAGCAATGGATAAAGATAAAATGGTACACACTGCATACCTTGACCTGACTATCACCAAGTGGGCAATCACCCACTCAGGCATAGTAGAAAAGCTTAATATACTGGGAATACATCCCTACATCACCTACAGATATGACAAAGGAGATCAAAACAAATGAAGCTACCTCCATAAAGAGACCATTTACCAGTGGACTCTCCCAGGATTCAGTGCAGGAACCTCTCCTGTTTGACATTTAATTCTCTGAAGTAAAAGCCAATACCAAAGGGCTCTTGCTGACTAAGTTTGCAGATGACTGTAAACTGGGGACGTCCATTGCATCCACAAATGACTTCCTACAGGCAGATTTGTCTCATATAAATAACTGGTAAGGAGAAGGCTAGACATCCTATGTATATAGTAGACAAGATAGAAGGTTAGTACAGCAAAGCCACTTGGCTTGGGATCCAGGTTCTACTACTCAGGAGGAGGACCAAGGCTAGAAATGGTGCAGGAATTGTGACGAGGGAGAAGCTTCAGAAGACTGTGAGGGATGTCATCAGAATTAGTGACAGACTCATGGCAATCAGAAGCCAGTGTAATGATTGGTCAGTATTCATAATCTCAGTCTATGCCCCACAACAGGGGTTGTGATAGTGAGGAAAAAGTGCATTCAGACAGCAGTTGCAGGACCTACTAAATAAAGCAGGAAACATGAACTCATGTTAATGATGGGTGAATTGAATGCACATATTGGGACAAACAGAACAGGATATGAGGACTGCCTGGGTCCACATGGGGGGGACAGGAATAAGGAAGGAGAGGCCATTCTAGACTTCTGTCTGGCAAATGGCTTGATAATAGCTAACAATGGTTTAGAAAAAGAGAGACATTCACAAGATCACATACAAGCATGGCCAACATGCAACGTGGGTAGACTTCCTCCTAGTAAGGAAAGGGCACTGCAGTAGAATCAATGATTGTAAAGCCATCCCTTGTGAAACAGTTGGCCTACAGCATACACCACCGGTTGCCACAATTAGCTGCAAGCAGTGGTCAGAGAAGGCTCTACAGTCAACAGAAACCAGGCTGAAGACCTGGAAGTTGACTTGAGAGAAAGCACAACAGTTCATGGAATTACTCAGGGTTCTAGCACCCCAAGAAGAAGAGGAAATAAGTAGAGCTGAAGTAGAATGGCAGCACCTCAAAACAAAATGCATGAGGACTACAGAAAAGATATGCAGCTGAGCCAGGTTTGGAAATAAGGTACATAAGGAAAGCTGGTGGTTTAATGCAGAAGTCCAGGAAGTCATCCAAAGTAAAAGGAGTACAAGAAAAAGTGGGAGACAGAAAAGATGACCAGGCTAGGAATGAATACTGGTTGGCTAACGAAGAAGCTAAGAAAGGAGTTGCAATAGCAAAGAACAGGGCATCAGAAGTACTCTACGAGCTTCTGGAAAGTGTCTCAGTAGATGGCACAAAGAAACTATATCAGGTTGCAAGGCAAAGAAAGAAAGATAAAGAAGATAGTCAGACACCCTTCTTAAGGAATGCCAGCAACAACCTGCACACCATTTCACAGAACATCAAAGGCAGATGGAAGGAGTACTTTCAACAGCTTCTAAATAAATAAACCCCCACTGAAACTGTACTGCCCCAGATACAGCCTACAATGACAGAAGAGGAGGAGCTCACCATAGAAAAAGTAAGAACAGCAATAAGGAAAATGAAGTCAGGGAAAGCAGCCGGCTCCAATGAGCTTACAGCTGATATGATACAGATATGATACAGATGCTGGGTGAGCGAGGGTAAAAAATGGTCCCTGAGAGTACTTATAGCAGTGGAGAGAGAAAGGCATATCCTAGATGACTGGAAAATAAGCATACTAGTGCCAGTGTTCAAGAACAAAGGAGACACACACAACTGCGGGCAGTACAGAGGTATCAAATTCGGTATCAAACTCCTGTTACATTGCATAAAAGTTCTGGAGAGGTGACTGATAAATGAATATGCAGGGTAGTAGAAAGTGAGATGGGAGATGAACGGTTCAGATTCAGATCAGGATGCAGCACAAATGACCTGATGTTTCCAATGAGACAGATGATTGAAAAGAAGCTACAGATGAGGAAAGAGTCCAACTGGGCATTCCTAGACTTGGAGAAAGTATATGACAAGGTCCCAGGAAAGATGATTTGGGCAGTGCTGCAATGGTTTGAAGTCACAGAAACACTGGTAGAATTAGTGCAGCCTATATACAAGTACCCAATGACTCAAGTATGAACAGTGTTTGGTCTTACAGAGGAGGTTCCCAGTGGGAGTGGGTGTGCATCAGGGTTCAGCTTTGAGCCCACTGCTGCTCATACTGTTAATGGACTATATTAGCAAACAGGTCAAAAGGGACATATTGACAAAGTTTTTGTATGCAGATTATGTGGCATTACTAGCAGACTGAGCAAGAACTTCAGCAAACACTAGGATAATGCAATGCAAAACTGAAGGCACATGGTATAAAACTGTGTACAGATAAGGCAGTTAAGGCAGTTATAAGGGCAGCAAATGGTGGAGTTCAGAAGAAGCTGAGAACTGAAATAGAAGGGAAAATACTAGAACAGGTTAACAGCTACAAGTTGAGGGGAAAGGAAGTCTGAATGAAAAGAAAAAAGCTAGAATCAGAAGGGCTACAGTCAATTGGCACAGAGTGTCAGGTGTAGTATGTGACAGAAGAATGCCAGGGAAGCTGAAAAGTAAGGTGTACAAAACAGTGGTATGGCCAGTACTACTGTATGGTACAGAAATCAGGACAGTAAAGGCAGAGCAGTTGAGGAAGTTAGAGGTGATGGAGATGAAGTGCCTGAGGTGGGTGGTAGGATGCACACTGTGGGACAGATGACGAAATGAGGACATGAGAGCAGAAACCAAAGTAGCGCCAATTGCATTAAAGGCCAAAGAAAACAGATTACAGTGGTTTGTGCACATGTGCAGAAAAGCAGAAGACAATCTAGTGAGGAAGATTTGGGACAGACAGGAAGAAGGTAAGAGGAAACAAGGTCATCCAGCAAAGAGGAATGAGATGTGTGTGACAGATGGCTTGCACCAGTCACGCATAAGTGTCAAAGAAGGCAGAAGAGTGGCACAGAATAGAACGAGAGATGGTGACAGCTGGCACGACACCCCAACACCATGTAGAAGATGAGAAAAAATGAGATTGGTGATGATGATAATGAAATAAATGGTGCCAGAATCATGGACTGATATTAAAAGCCAAAAAAATGCATTATCATATCGTTTGGGAAGTCCTATACCACAGAGGGAGACAATATGCCCCTCAGAAGGAACCCAGTTCAGGATTTGGGAACCTAGGTGGACAGTGACATTGTTATAAGAAAGTTCTTCAATATTACACAGATTATAAGCAAAGGGATTGTGTCTTGACCTGGGGGGTGTCATTGTCTTCCTTTATTTAGCCCTCGTTAGTCTGAGCACTGAGTATAAAGTCCCTATTTGTCATGTATCTGTCCAGACACATGCAACAACTGCAACACCCACAGAGATACCTTACTGAAAGGATACAAGACCTAAACAACATGTCCTACAGGGAGCATCTCAAGGCCCTGTCACTATGCTTGGTATCTTGTGGACCACTGAGAGGTGACTTGAGTCTGGCATACAAGGCATCCTCTGACCAAGTACTGATGGACCTTCTGCACGTCAGCAAGTAAAATGGCATCAGAAATACTCGATCTAGGGATCTAAACCTCATCTACAAGATAAACAGAATGATTAGGCAGGACAGGTATATCTTACAGAGGATCTCACTGCTCTGGAATAGACTCTCCATCTATGTAAAACAAAAAGTTTATCCCTGTCCATTTTCAATGCAACTTAGAAGTATGGATGGAAAACAGAAAATTTTCCCCAGGACTACCCCCTGTACTATTAACAGGCAGAGGCAACTCCTAAATGCTTTATCCCATGCAAGAGTTCCCCTCAAATTATCTATGGTATGATCCATAGGGGTAATATATAATTATCAGCCATGGGATGGGTAAGGCCAATCTATAGCCAAGTGGGATAGGTTATTTCAAGCACAAAAAAGTAAAATTGGCTTGGCTTAAAATGGCCCGCAAGGGCATCTGGCCTAATGTTTATTTATTTATTTAAATTTGTTTACCAGGGTAGAACACAGGCTCGGCTCAGCACTAGTAATAGTAGTATTAGTACTAGGTACTTACCTATGAAGCTATAAAACTCCAATATCTATCATAATTTAGTGATTGCAATCATCAATAATTTGCCAGAAAAACATAAATATTATGACAGACAAACCAAAAATATGAGACAAAAATCAAGACATTCTACAAAGTTCTGGACAGTTGATAGGTATGTGGGGCACAGAGGCTGCATCCCCTGCATTAGGAGTGTGGGGCTTTGCACCCACATAAAACATTTATTGTATCAGTACATTCATGGTAGTCATCGTGAGTAAAAGGCCTTGGGTTACGGTAGTATACCGTTTAACTTACTACTGCTTATATGGACATTACACCACCTATGTTGAACACTGTCTCTGTGGTACTACCAGGCTGTAATTTAGCCAGTGGAGATTTACTCACACAGACACAGTCATGGCCCATGGATGTTCAGTATCCTCATTGCACTGTAATGATTGTTCAATCACTGGATGATGCACAATGACATGCTTCTTACAGATAATGTGCATTTGCATTTTTTACCATTTCTTTTTGCCATAAGAACATTCTAATTGTGTAAAGTGGGCTGTCTGATTCTAAAATATATAACTTTTACTTTTGTTTCTTCTCTAGAACAATATTTATTGACAAAAGTATATACAGAAATGAAATTAAATGTAAAACACAGATGTATGAGAAGTGCAACAATACAGTTGAATTTTAAACCTGTATCCTGTAATTGTGAGGTAAACACCTTAACCATTATGCCATCTCCACCCACCAACTGACCAAAGATGAAAATCAGACCTTGTGCCTTATGTCTGAGGGCTAAACACCTTAACCATTAAGCTGAGTGCCCAGAGATCTCTGAATCTTGTCAATGCCAATACACTTGACCAAACTGTCCCCTTACCACCAGAGGTGTTAATTTTGTTAATGTTTAGATCAATATTTCTCCCAGTTGCACCATTCTGCTTGTTACCCTGTCCCTTGTTAAATCTGACCATCTCTTTGTGATCTTCTCTATGAAAACCTGCTTTGTGGCCCCTAATAACTCCTCTACATCCAGCGATTTCTCCAAAGCCAATTATTTACTATTTATGATCTAACTGATTATCACAACTGGTATATTCCTTAGCAAACTGTGTAACTGAGGCTGCTACCTACTGCCCTGAATTTTACTGTCCCTTGGGTAGATGTATTAAGCATCCATTCTAATGAAGAGTAAACATGACAAGTTTAGAACTAAACCTGCATGGTGGAACTACTACATCAACTAAATAATAAAAAGAAAAAGCTTCTGGTCATCAGTTGAAGATATTCACTTCACCATTACAAAACTGTCTCTCAAACTTACCATTAGGAAATGTACAGCCAGCTATGAACTTAGGGTTGCAAAAAATTCAAAAGACAACAATAAAGCTTTCTTTAGTTATATCAGGAAGCATGTAAGTAACCTAAAATTTTGTACTGAACTTATTTTATTTATTTTTATTTATTTATTTAATATCTGTTTACCGGGGAAGTCCAACTTGGAACAAAGCCAGTTTTCAGTGGAGGCCCAGGGAGAAATGTTCCAGATGCATGTTTTTGTAATGTTTGTAAAATTTTGTATCTAAAGTAGCACCACCTTCTCTGACTATAAAGACATTGTTATATTATTGATGTTAAAGAACTTGCACGGATTAAATGGGAAACCTGTCTGATGGCGAGTAGACTGCATGCTTGATGTCCATATCAGGCCTTGAGGTTCATAAAGATGCAGGTATAAGGGATGCTAGAGCAGATGCAGAAATGGGTTGACCATTAGAACTCCTTGATCTGTGACATTTTACATCTGCAGCAATGTATGAACAATCCCTTCTCGGTATCATTACTTGATGGTGGCGGAGGAGTATGTTTCCCCATATGGTCCTTAAAACTATACTTAGTGGAGCTTTGTGCTCTTAGTACGGTCACGCTTAGCATACTGGTGCAAGAAGAGGAGCAAGAACAAATAAAAAAAAAAATCACCCTCATGATCATCAGGATAATGAACGAAACAAGAAATGGGATATTGAGATTTACTCCTGGAGTTAGGCCTGTGGGGTGTTGTTCAAAGGTGAGCGCATTATGCCTGGGTGACCTATTTAGTCCAGTCAATGCCAGCTTCCCAAAAATTGTATCCAACTTTTGTAAATAAAACAGTGTAAGAAACTTCTCTGTGTGGAAGATTTTCAGTCCATATATCTCTAGTTAATCACTGTATATCAGTCAGATCAGACAATAGTAGTAGAAGTAGCGAACTTAAACTCGTCTTAAGTAAAAAAAAAATATATATATATATATATATATATATATATATATATATATATATATATATATAATTTGAAATATTGTACAGAATTACTAAGTATTCAAAAGTAATCCAAGCAAGGCAGGCAGTCTGTTTCCAGTCGAAACCCTTTATCGAATGTCACACTGATGGGGGAAGGGATGTGAATTTAACGTGTACCAATAACACTTTGTTTTACAGCACAATAAACCACTCCCTTGCCTGATAAAAAGTATATATATATTTATAAAGCTTGTGAGGAAACTATAAATCTATTTTTGGTTTATTTGGATCGCTTGTCTGTGTATTTAATAAAGGATTTTCGACTGGAAACAGACTGCCTGCCTTGCTTGGATTACTTCCGAATACTTAGTAATTCTGTACAATATTTCAAATTATATATTTTTATTATTTTTTTGACTTGACAAGTTTAAGTTCACTACTTCTACTACTATTGTCTGATCTGATTAATATACAGTGATTAACTAGAGATATATGGAATGAAAATCTTCCACACAGAGAAGTTTCTTACACTGTTTTGTTTTTGGACCCACTATACTTGTTTAGTGGGTTGTTTGAGACTTCGGGGATACCACAGAGATTACTTGCAACTTTTGTAAAAAAGACTTCAATTGCCTTATGACCAATGTCATGCATTAAAAGTGTCCTCAGACCAGTGCACCTACCTAGTTAACAAATGTAAAAATAAATACATAAATTGTGTGAAAACATCCTGGAAACATACCAGCATTAAATACAGTCTGAAAGGAGGGTTTCATTTACAATGCGAGTCAAACAGTAGGAAGGAAGTGGATGAATTATGATGAGCTAAACCCTAACAATGGAAATTGTCCTTTCAGGGGCAAAATTCCACTTCACTGAAGGTAAAGGAGCTATATTTTTGTAAGGTTGTGCCATCTAGGTATAGCTTGTCTTCCCTCAACACACAGCACTGATTCTTATACTTCATAACTATCCCCAATTTTGTAAAACGTCCCAAACTGTGCATTAAATTTTTGCTAGTCGATTGTAAAACTTAAAATTTTCTGGTAAATCACTAAGGATTATAGTCAGTCAGTCATGCCATTTATTAGAGTTTCATATTTATTATTGTTCAGAAAATGCACATTGATGCAACACCTGTTGTTCTATTACCATTTTATGTGAATTCAAGTAATATTTAAAAAATGTGTCTGATTGTTGGACCTTTGTCCCAGAATTATTTTTATTTTTGTCCAGATTCTTGAGCAAAGAAATTGAGAGATGTGGTTGTTCTGGAATAAGACTTCATGACTGGGAGCAGTTTCCCTCCTGATCTGAAGATGTCCCCAGGGAGAGGGGCAGATTGCATGCTGCGATGCTGACAAGCACCAGAATGAATGAAGTACAGATGGAGTTTTAATCAGTAGATGAGAGGGCCATCCCAATATGACTATAAGCTTCAGAAAGGAAAACTCGGCTTGTTGTTTGTGCATATGACTTTTCAGAGTACTGACCCTTCTGGAGACTGGCACTGATGCTTGGTAATGTTCTGCATACTGATTTTGTAGTCTTACATCAAGACTTAGCACTCACATGGGACTGATAAACATAGCTGTGGAGTTGTAATGGGGAGGAATGGACTGCCTGATTTGAATGCAAATGATGAATTGCTATTGGATCCCTGTGCTAGGCATTGACTGCCCTCAATGAACACTTTGTTCAAATGTAAGAATGCTCAATACATGTAGTTTGTACCAGGCAGCTTAGGAGAAACATCAACAAATGACTCTATCATCAGATTTGAAGCCATTTTTTATGCTAGGGATGCTCTGGTAAAGTGAGATGATCACCACTTGGTAGAGAGTTTGGGTAGATGGCTAGGATGGCAGCTGGACAAAACTGGGAATCCCAGATGTACTGAGTGTGTTCCTTGAAATGCATAAGGAATGCTATTCTGTGAATGGGATGAACTTAACTCTTACCTCCAGAGGAGGTTCTCCAATGTGTCAGGGAGGTTAGGAACATGGAGTAAGAAAGACCTACTGGTATGCATAACCAGTGCAGGAAGCTATCATGTTAAAGAAAGAGACCTTTTTATTGTTAGCAGAGTGTTGTTGATCTGATCAATAGTTGCTGAAAGGTTAGGATAGTAGCAGCTGTGTTAGTTATTACTCAGAATATTCCTTTTCCTCTAAGGTATGACGATCTTGGATTTGGTGCATATATAAGTTCAGGGGTTGGGGGGAGACTTGTCCCCCCAACACATGAGGGTGCAGGGGGGGATTGCCCCCCCCCCCTGCAAAAATGTTTAAAGGAGGAGAAGAGCAATTTTTGAGATTCACTCTTCTCCTGTGTTTTCAGTCTTTTTTTTTTTTGGCCGAATGCCGACATTTCATTAGGGAGCCACTAACAAGATCAGGGGCCATTTCTGTATTAAAAAATACTGAGGTGGCACAGTTGTAGAGATGGAAGATATCCATGTGGGACTGTTGAATACTACTGGGGGTGTCATGGTTTACATATTTTTTTTCAGTGTTGCTTAAAAATGGGAACAGTGCCAAACTGGTGTGATAGTCCCCCTTTGAAAAAGATAGACAGGAAGGTGCACTCCAACACCATTGCATATTTGCACCTGCTGATTGTGAATACCCAAAAGAGTCTAGCCCATTTTCAGTGGAGTTTAAGGATACAGTATCATATAATATACAATGACATTGCATATATGTGATCCGATATGAAATAAAATTAGAATAGAAAGAGGAGAAAGTAAAATGTGGATTCAACAAGCAACTGTATGAGTAAGCCAAGAATAACACTTTTTAATAAGGATACCTACCAGACAAGTCTGCATAGCACACTTGGTCTGCCTGGATCATCGCAGCTTGGGTTCCTCCCAGCAACTTGCAACATTGCCAAATAAAACCACTGCTATGGTCTGGTTTCTCCCTACAGTTATTGCAAGCCAAGAATAACACTTTTTAATAAGGATACCTACCATACAAATCTGCATAGGTGACTGGATGGTTACAGTTCTTGTTATTAGCAGATTTGGTCCTTAATAGTTATGTTTTAAACATTGTGACTGGCTATTTACATTTCTTTTTATAACAAATGTGTTACTTTTGCTAGATATTTTTTTAAACATTGTTTTGGCTGGCATGCACACCTGCAAGGAATTCCCCCCACCCACCCCAGGTAACTATATCTTCATCTCTAGCCACTGGGTGGCACAACTAACAATATACTTGCTGTATCTTGTCTCAAATAAATCTGCCTCCACACTGAATACTTGTAAAGTAAGGCTAGTACCATTTACTTGGTGTATTTTGTGACCATATAGGTTTGCCTTCCTTTGTTTTACTTACACACCAAGGCCATAAAAGTAGTGTTTCTGCAACTATCTGCTTACACTCCTACCTTTCTACCTCTACCTCTTCCTTTCTTTCACTTACCTTACAGCTCCAAGGCTTCCACTTCTCATACTGATTGTTTATTTTTCTTTGTGCTCTTTGTGAGGGGGCCCAGCCCGCTCCATTCACCCTCACTATGCTCGGGCTCACTCCATTCCCCTACCATAACCCCATTCCCACCAACCCCTGCATCACCTACACTTATAGCAACACTAACCACTACCCTAGCTTCTCCCAATCAAGAATCATCCTCCATCCGCCAATCACACCTCAATTAACCAATACACAGTTTGTAACACTCCTCCCTGTCCTCACACAACTTAATTGCAACTATCCTTAATCACTCTACTCCCACTACACTACACCAACACCACTCTGTCCCTACATCTTCATCACACCATCCAGTTAACATAACATTTAAAAAGAATACACACCATGCTCTTTCTCCTGCCCACACTTTGTACACTACTGCTATCAGCATACTATCTAACATCCTGCACTCACCTACAGATACAGCATGTCCATAGCCCCACACTATATTATACTAATACCATCCAATCCTCACTCTCCTACCTTCCCATCACCTCCCAACTCTACAATCATACACCTATTGCATACTTCCACTTCAAACATGTAGTCAGCAATACCACTAACCACTTCAGCAAACACCTTCACATACTCTCCAAATTGTCACACAAACATGCATGTATATTATCACAGATTCTCCATAGTGGTGATATACATCCCAATCCCAGGCCACATAGTGCACAACATACTATCATGGCAACCATTCCACCCCTTCCTCACGTTAAAACTATAGACCTTCTTATTCTTAACATGAACCTTAAAAGCCTAGTTAACAAAATCACAGACTTTCATGCAGTCATTGCACAATACTCACCAGACATTCTTATAGCAACAGAAGCTTGGCTAAAACCCCATATAAGAGACTCAGATATACTCCCACAAGGTTATAGCATGCAGAGATTAGACAGGATCAGGAAGAAGGGTGACAGGTTTGCAATCTTCTACAAAGAGAACCTAAGCATAGACTACCTACCCACCAAATACCCTTATGATAACAACTTTGAAGCCCTAGTAACATGGCTCAGAATCAACCCAAAGAAAAATATTACCACAATAGCCACTTACATACCTTCCAACAATAATCCCACTGCCATTGAGAAACTCATAGCCTGGATAGCCTCAACCTACACCCACAAAAACCATTATCACAGGTGACTTCAACTTAGACTGGAACACTTGTACTGGTGATAACCCTTCCACCTTCATAAATCTACATGGTTTCTCATAAACAAGCCAGTTTCCTACTTGAATAGATAAATGTCATTAAAATATTAATTTTTATATATGTCTAATGCTTATTAGAAGCTAAAAGGGTTAACACATTTTCATTCCATTTTATGTACAAGCTTAATTCTGTATGAAATTATAAGATGATTTTTCAAACCACAGTATGCTTTCTGAAACTGCAAGATGCACCCTGACCTAGTATTTGCTAGCACAGCAAAATTCATGTTTATGCCTTTTGGAAATGTACTGAGAAGCAGGTGATTATCTGCTAGGTCAGGAAAATGTATGAATAGTGTATGAATAGAGCAATACTGTTTTCTGTAATATGATTGAATATGAACAATCAGCTCTGTTCGTGTTATGAGAACATGCACAGCTGCAGAAAAGAAGAGATACATGAAACAAAGGACTGCTTGAAGAATCTGTACTTGCTTTGTGCTCGAATTAGCTATAGTACCTTGAATGGTAACATAACATAGTGGGAAGCTGTATCTAACTGGTGGTCACCAAGGCCACATTGTTTTTCTTAGGAAGTTTTTCATAAAATTGATAGTGCAAGCAGAAAATCATGGACAAACAGCTGCTATGTAATGATGATGTTAAAACTTGTGATCTGTTACGTCAGCTTGGTAGGTAATGTCTTATTAGAAAATGTATAAAAATATCTGCACTTCCTGATTCTAGTTAGACAAACTCTGTATTAGCACGTTTTTGTCTCCTTGCTGCAAGATTAAAGTGCCTTAACCTGAACCTACCGTGTATTGATCATTTTTAAAGTTTATTTTTCATATGACAATAAACATAGCAAAAGGGAATCTATCTTAGACTGGTCACTTATTAACAATACCACCCACAACTATCTCTCTGGATGCCTTCCAAATAATTTAAGTGACCATAGACCTACCTACTTAATCCATCATCAGCTCAGCCCACCCAAAACCATAGTTTACAAAGTCATATGAAATACTAAAAACCTCTCCAATGAAGCATTCCTAGACACCACTCCATCATCTCCAACTTGACCAGGCCATAACATACTTCAATGAAACATTTCTAGCTATTCCAAATAGCTTAGCACTAACTTGTAGATGTTGTGTTAAAAATAAGAGATTGACTTGGATATCAAAAGAAACCATTAGACTTCAAAAACTGAGGGACAAAACCTGGTTTCAATACCATAAAAAAGACAATAAAATTCTGCTAGCATACCAGCAGCTCTGCAATCAAACAAAAAAAACAACTCAAACAAGACAAAAACATGATGAAGTACATAAAAAGTTGGGGGAGACTACAACATTTGTGTACAAAACAGGGAACAATTTAAATAATAAGTTTGAAAGTAGCAGTTACTTAAAAGGCCATGCTTCTGGGGATGGGCATACTAGGAAGTGTGAGAATTGTAATTAATGCCATGCGATCTTGGATAAAGAATGCATTAAACTGGAAGACATCAATAGGACCAAGGTAAAGTTTAAGAGAGGCAACTGTAATACCAAACATGTAATATACTTAGCAAAGTGCACCAAGTGTCCAGGATTTTATATCGGCAAAACTGACAGGTGTCTTAAGAATGGAATATATGCTCATCTGTATAATATTAAAAGAAAGGATAAAAATAGTGCACTTTTAGACATTTGGAGAACAGTACAGAATGCAGCACATTTAAGTTTGGCATACTAGAACAGATCACACCCTATCCAAGGGGTGGAAATATTAAGGCATTACTGGGGGGAAAAGAAGTCAAGTAGCAATTGTTATTAAATGCCACAAATGCCCCAGAATTAAATGATAGTATTCCCATAAAACCAGTTTTGGAAGCAAGGTTGTAGAAATTAGCTTATAGGTCTAAGCGTCAAAACTGTTTGTCTGCATAAACTACAAGAAGTCACTTTATATTACTTAAAGCTTTTAAGTCATTCACAATTTTTTATTTATTGATACAATGGAATTTTTATCCAATACTCAGTTTTAGCACAATTTTATATTACAATTTTACACTTGAATTCAATGTTTATTCTTTGTTTATTATTTGTGTTGTAACAAAGGTTATTTGAACATAATTATTTTAAATGTCATGGCCAGTAGCCAGGATTCTGTCTTTTTAAAAGTTGTACTGTTTTAATTGCTTTTAGCATCTCATTGGTGCCTAAGGGATATTTAAATGAATGGAAAGAGTAATAATTTATTCTGATGAAGTCCACATTTTGGCATGGATGAAAGCACTTAATCTCATTACTTTTTTGTTTTAATAAAGAGTGTTTCTATCAATATTCTCGCCCGAGATGCTTATTTCAAGCAGAGGGACCTTGTACAGTGTTCAGTGTTGCTCAGTTTTATTTTTTAGTGTTAGACAAAAAAACATATTATACATCTATGCAAAACAAATATGAAAACAATCCCACAAAGTTCTGGCAAGCAATTAACTCACTCCTCCACCAAGGTAAAGCTACAATCCCAGAACCAACAACCAATAACCAAAGCGTGAGTATTGTCTCACAAATCAACACCTACTTTATAACCACCATCCTCTCCTTATTTACAGGGAACAATTCCACCCCATCATCTCTTCCACCTAATGTAGAAACTAACAACAACTCTTTTGACCTCAAACCTGTCCCAACTAACACCATAAGAACAATGCTGAAAAAACTGAAACCGTCCTCCTTAGCAGCTGACTATCTCCACAATGAGTACCTCAAACTTTCAGCTGATGCCATAGCTCTGCCTATCTCCATTTTGGTAAATAAGTCAATAGCAGAACAATTTGTCCCAAAATTATGGAAACTTTCCTATATCACCCCTCTACATAAAGGAGAAACATCAACAGAATTAAACAATTACAGACCCATAGCCATCCTTTCCCCCTGTGTCAAAATTCTGGAAAAATGTATGCACACTCAGTTACTACAATACCTGTTATTTCACACAATTATCTCTCCCTCCCAACACAGATTCAGACCAAAACACAGCAGCACCACCACAGTCCTAATTAGTTTCTATAACACCATCAAGCAACTGAGAAATTCAAACCAGCAAGTAGCATTAATCTTCCTAGACATGTCAAAAGCATTCAGCACTGTCTCCCATTAGAAACTCCTTAGTACTCTTGCCTCACTAAACCTATCAAAGACTTCCCTCTCCTGGTTCCTAAGCTATCTATCTGACAGACATCAAGCAGTACAATGGAAATCTGAACTCTCACCACTTCTGCCTGTCTCGGTTGGAGTCCCCCAAGGGTCCATACTAGAACCCCTTCTGTTCACCATCTTTTCCAGTGATCTAGCCTCATCCACAGCACATGCTAAAGTAGTTCAGTATGTGGATGATTCAGTTTTAATCTGCTCAGCTGATACCTTACCAGACCTCTAAATAGTAGCCCAACAAGCTTTTAATGCTATAGAAACATATCTAAGTATATCACAACTAATCCTCAACACCAAAAAGACACAGTTAATGCTATTTACCAGTAGCAAACATTCACCAACCACACCTCCATTCACCATTCTCTCAGCAAACAACACAGTCATCCAACCAGTCGAGCATACAAAAATACTTGGTGTGACAATCAACAACAAACTCAGATTTGACCAGCACATGGCCATCACAATTAAGAAAGTTCATATCAAACTTGGCTCACTGTACAGAAGCAAGACATTCCTCACTGACAATACCAGACTAGCCATATCCAGAACCTTCTATGCTCCTATATGCTTTCACCCTCTTTACTAACTTAAAAAAAACAGACTTAACCAAATTAGAAATTTGCTACAACAAAATAGTCTGCTTCACAGCCAACCTTCCCCACCAAACCCACCATTGTATTGCTCTACATAAATTAAATTGGCTCAAGCTACCTAACCTTCTCCATCTCTACCAACTTAAATTCATACACAATATCATCTTCCACGCTGACAGTTCCCTATACCTCAAGGAACTTGTTGTTCCCTACTCATGTCCACGAAGCCTAAGGTCTGCAGACAGAAACTTTCTCACAGTAAACAAAGCTAACAACACTCACGGTAAAGCCCTATTCTCAAATCAAATAGCCAAATTATGGAACTCTCTACCCACACATCTCCCAAAGCACACCTGAATCTATCAATTTCAAACAACTACTGTTTGAACATCTATCCAAGAACTGGCATTGCTCCTGCACCAAACCTGACTGACAAGATAATAATAACTTTCTTAGCATACTATCCACTCCTTACCTCATTTTCTCCCTCTCTTCAGTGTTTATTACTACCCAAAAATATATATAAAGGAAATCTCATGTGTTCATAACTATTATATAATATGTACACAGAACTACTTTTATTTTTCTCACAGTGATCTTCACTGAAATGCTTGGGTGTTTTTCTTTTTGAACCTGTATCTACTAGAAAACTGTATTAAATACTACTTTGTATAGACTAACTAGATGATGTGTATTATGTGTTGTGTACTATTTGTACTATCTAATTATTGTATTTTGCTTATATTTCTGTAGAGCTTTTCTCCCCGAACCTCCGTTGAAAATGGGTTTCTGGCCCAGTCGGACTTTCCCTGTAAACAAACGTAAATAAATAAATAAAAAGTGGTAAGAATACTAAAAATAATGTGTTGAGATGGTAATCTAAATAAAATGAAATATCCATATAACATATAGTTTGCAGCACATTTATTTATTTATTTGACATTTGTTTAGCAGGAATGTTTGACTGGGCCAAAAATTGTCAATTTTCGGTGGAGGCCCAGGGAGAAAAGCTCCACAATCACAATCTAACAAAAATCAATTACAAATATTTTAAATCACAAAGTATCATGTAACACTACAAAATATAGGAGTTAAAAGTGTATCTTTTATAGGAGAGTGGCAAAAAGAGGGATTTAATTAAAAATACTATGACAGAATGAACAAAAACACAGATACTATATATGGCTTCCTTACATGTGGCTATTGACCAACTGATCAAGTTATAACTGCCCAAACACAACTGCTATGCAGCTCATATCATATAATAGTAGGCACTGTCCACTATGTACATAATTAATGGATTTCTCCTTTCCCCACTGTTGAGTGACCATGGAGGTAGTATATATAAATTAGAATATATGGAGAATTCACCCCTATAAAAATACTTATAAACTTATTTTGATTGTTATGGGTTATATTAGGGAAACTGAGTGGTTGATAAACTGGTGGTTAAGCGCACCTTTCAATTCATCCTGCACTGATTGTTCATAGGCGAACATACATGCTAGAAAGTATATATAACATTAAAAGTGAACACCTAGCCAAAGAAATGGCAAAGGTACTAGAAAATACACTTACAATAAATTAATTCAATCATACATTGCTTAAGTAAATCCACGAATACAACATTATTGCTTGCTGAGGTAAATTTTAAGATCTAGTTTGTGAATCACTTTCCATAAGGCCTGCCCCAGGATGAGTGGGAGTGAATTCTATGATTTGCCCACAAATATGGGGCAACAAGCATTGCTAAAGTGATTTATGGATTTAGAAATACAAATTAACTGTGAATAGGATGAGCTCAGACTGATGACAGTTTATACCAGCTGCGGATGTCCATCGAGGATGGGCACTTTGTGAAGTAACAGGGCTTGTAGTCAAAATTCCACTGTCTGAAGTCCAGTATGTGCTTGAGCTTAAGCTATACAGGTACATGGTAGTTAAAGCAGTGATGCATTCTAGAGTGATGGCTTACAGTAAGATAACAGTGCAGTTTGAAAAGCAGTGGTGCATTCCAGAGCTATGACTCCCAGTAAGATAGTAATACTGTTTGAAAAGTAGTGATGCATTCTAGAGTGATGACTCACAGTAAGATAGCAGTACTGTCCAAAATACAGTGACGTATTCCAGAGTGAAGATTTACGATAAGATAGATAGCAGCACTGTTTGAAAAGCAGTTATGCATTCCAGAGTGATGACTCGTAGTAAGATAGTAGCACTGTAGAAATGGCAATAATGCATTCAAGAGTGATTGCTCACAGTAAGATAGTAGCGCTGTTTGAAAAGCTGTGATGCATTTTAGAGTGATGGCTCATAGTAAGATAGTAGTGCTGTTTATAAAGCAATAATTGATTCCAGTGTGATGACTCGCAGTAAGATAGTAGCACTGTTCAAAAAAGCAGCAATGCATTCCAGAGTGATAACTCACAGTAAGATAGCATTGCTGTTCGAATAGCAGTGATGCATTCCAAAATGAAGACTCACAGAAAGATAGTAACGCTATTCAAAAAGTAGTCACGCATTCCAGGACTCCCAGTAAGATAGTAGCACTGATTGAAAAGCAGTGATGCATTCCAGTGTAATGGCTCACAGTAAGATAGCAGCACTGTTTGAATTTGCTTTGAACTGGTGACTGAAGATTTGTGAGAATGTACAAAGAATATAGAAAGGAAGGTCTTACAAAACTTGGAGAAGTGTGCAGGAAAGCCTTTGCTGTGTATAAGCATCCTAACGTTTAGCTGTTTTGTAATTACTGCAGTAGTAATATTAATAAACCTTATTTATCCTCTAGTTATTTGTTACACCTAGGATTTAGGTGAAAGTAACCTCATCAACAATTGACTGGCTAAGTTGAACAAGATCACAGAAGAATGAGAAAAACAAGGGAAGGGTGCAATGCAGGAAGGGGGATGGGGCAGAATGGTGAAAACAGTGGATGGACAGTAGAAAAGAGATAAAAAAAATCGTGAGGGAACTGGCTGCCCTTAGACAGGTTATAATACAAGAACTCAAAGAGCTACATCCCAGAATCATCAGTAAACTGGACAGTGTGATATCAGATCCCTGACAGAGATTGTTAACAGATCGCTGGCTAGTGGAGATGTATCTGAGTATAGGAGGACAGTAAAAGTAGTTCCCTTGTAGAAGGGAAAACAGGAACATTTTGCAGAATTGCACACCTGTTATTTTCACAAAATTGACAGAGAAATTGTGTGAAAGAATCCTAAGTGGGAAGGTTTATAGCATTCACAGAAGAGATCACTGTAATTGCCAAAAATCAATCATAACCAGAAGGAGCTATCAAACATCATCTACTTTTATGACTTGGGTACAGGTGAACTTGACAGGGAAGGATTAGTAGATGTAGTCTAACCTGTAATCCAGCAAGGCATTTGACTCAGTCCTACACAGGCCACAGGTCAGAAAACTGGAGAGGCTGGGGAGGTAGAATCAGGACTGAGGAAATGGAAAGATGGATGTCTGAATGGTAGTTGTGTTGAGAGACTCAGTGGTAGAAATTAGGAAGGAAATCAGTGTAGCACTGCAGGTGTCTGTCTTGGGTTATTTTTGGTTGTCATAAACAAAGATAAGGAAAAGGAAAACAGGATTAACTTCTTTAGTAAGGACACAAAGATGACTGCTATCAAGAGGGCAGTAAATGAATCTTGGGGTATTGACCACATCTGGATTAGACCATCAGGGGCAGAGTGACTGGACAGTGGAAGTGACAAACAGAATTCTGGGATGTATCCTCAGAAAGATAGATTCTGGAAGCAAAGAGTAATGTTTCCTATCTGCAGGGTGCTGCTCAGATCAAACCATGAGTAGTCTGTAGAGCTTTACAGGCCATACAAATAAGAAGACATTACATTTCCTTTCACTCTCCCATGGTTTCTCCTGCCAGGTGATTTGTGCTCACGTGGTTTATAATGTGCATTTTTCCTGACTTTTTCTAATATCCCTGCCTAGCCCTCTTCTTTTAGAGCCCCAAGGTGTACTACTATATGTTATTCTGTACTACTATAGGTTATTCTGTACTACTATGTCACTGCAGAGTATCCTGGATATTCTGCTATACATTTCTTTCAACCACACTCTTAACATCCATCGCTGGATGCCACCGTTCCTTTACAGAACTTCCTTCACCTTCTTATTTCCTTCTAATGTTTTGCTTCACTACTTTATCTTGCTGTTCTTCACCTCTATAAATACTATATGCACTCTGCCTTCACTGTCCCATCTGATTCACCCTCTACAGCCACCCCCTACTCGTTTCTATCTCTTTACTGCCCTCATGACTCTTGTCCCTGTTTTTGCATTCCATTTCGTATCTATCTTCCTCCCTCTTCCTGCATCCAGTGCTGACTATTCCATTTGACTAGCCTACAGCCCTACCTGGCGCCTTGTTTGGTCACTGCTGCCTGATGCTTCCTACTGCCATCTCCAACTGTGAACTAGCTGGACATATTTCACAGTCCACATGTACTTTTCATTCCTTGAAATGCCAGTTCCCGCCTCAACTATCTTTGTATCCCTCACCTTCTTGTTAACCATAACGACTTCTTATATGTCTGTTAACTGGAATATTAGCAAAATATTAGTATGGCATATCTGTAGAGGTCTTCTACCCACAGTGCTGTCTGGCAGCTGACATGTAGACAGTTAGTCTCCTCCTCTGTTAACAGCTTTCATTTCTTGTCAGCCGTAATCACTGGTATTCGGTCACAATTTCCCCACTGTGTTCCTCTTTACTTTGTTTCCTTATACTGACTGAAATGCAGGCCTCTGCTTTTCCCTTGCAGTCCCCAGGTCCTATAATTATATGCTAAATTTTTCTCCCATTAATTTCTCCCTTTCGTGATTTCTTTTCTACAGAATGAAGGAAAGTGAACTTTAATTCAAGATGTAAAACTAGAATCCAAACCCATCCTCTGGTCTTTGATAGAGTGTTCCTGTTGATACACTACTCCTCACCTTGTCTTTTCTTGAATAATCAGTACATGCACAGAAATAACATCTCAAATGGAAAGGTTACAAATACATAAAAATATAATTGTAAAACTATAAGGCTTCTTCCTTCCTTTTCAATTCAATGACAAATCAGTGAATATAGAGTTGGCACTGAAACCAGTTTAATTCCTGTAATGTGAAGCCTACATTAAATAATCTCCCACAAATTGTTTAAATATTCACAGTCATAAACATCTTCTGCCCAGACTAGTTGGAAAGAGCCCAAGTTACACTTATTAAAATGCTCAGAATCCAGTCTGCATTTGAAAATAACAGTCTCTTGTGCTTGTCAATGATAACACAACTGTTGCGGTTCTTCTCTTGAACAAGTAATGTGTGCAAAGAAGAAAGACATAAAAAAACAATTATGAACATGGAAAACTGCTGTTACATAGCAGTGCCTAGCCAGTTGTGTCTTAAAGCTCCTCTCTTTCTTACTCTAATAAAAAAGCAGTAAAAAGCTATGCTTTGATAAACTCTTGCAGTTTTAACCTATGACAGGAAATGTGTAATAGCCTAGACTAAGGATAACACCAAAATGAACAGTAAAATGGAATATTTGCTAAGACAAAATACAATAATATGAGAAGAGACCTCTGAAATATGAGATAAAATATTAACAAAGAAAAAGTGTTTCAGTGCTGTCAGAATGCCCAGATTTTTGTCTCATATTTTTGGTCTGTACTTCATAACATTTGTGGTTTTCTCACAAATCATTAAGGACTGAAGCCAGTAAATAATGACAGACATATGAGTTTCAGATTTCAAATCATTCAGAGAAATGCATGTTACTGAAAAATAATATTCTAACAACTTTCTAAGTTTATAAGAGCAATAATAACACTTGTCCCTGATTTTGGGCCTTTGAACCCACATTACTTTTGGCTTTGTTGAGAAGTATGTTATTGATGTGAATGAGATTAACCAAAAGGGAAAGCCTGCATATATTCATATCCAATTCTGAAAATGATATTTTCAGCTGTACTTGGTGGCATGCAGTCAATGAATCATGTTAGAATTTTTGGCACAGTTAATGCAAAATATTTTCAAAAATTACTGTTTTCCACTCTAACTGTAAAAGTGTCGTTCCTATACATTGTGGTAGTGTTAATAGTGATGGCCTAGTTTATGGTGAGGGGCCTTATTGCAAATATGTCTGCAAACTTCTTCACAATCATCTAGGTTTTGTTACTCCATGTTAATTTTATATATATATATATATATATATATATGTATATAGGTCTACCTGACATGGTCGACAGTTCATATGGTCGACAGTTTATTTGGTCGACAGTTCCCCACACCCCCCCCTAACTATATATATCAACTCCAGGGTTGCACAACATTGGGGAAGGGGGGAAATCTGCTTGTCGACCAAATGAACTGTTGACCAAATGAGTGTCGATTATATGAACTGTCGACCATGTGAAGGGGACCCATATATATATGTATATATATATATATATATATATATATATATATATATATATATATATATATATATATATATATATATACATATATATATATATATATATATATATATATATATACTGTGTGTGTGTGTGTGTGTGTGTGTGTGTGTGTGTGTGTGTGTGTGTGTGTGTGTGTGTGTGTGTGTGTGTGTGTGTGTGTGTGTGTGTGTGTGTGTGTGTGTGTGCGAGTGTGTGTGTGTGTGTGTGTGTGTGTGTGTGTGTGTGTGTGTGTGTGTGTGTGTGTGTGTGTGTGTGTGTGTGTGTGTGTGTGTGTGTGTGTGTGTGTGTGTGTGTGTGTGTCTGTTTGTGTGTGTGTGTGTGTGTGTGTGTGTGTGTGTGTGTGTGTGTGTGTGTGTGTGTGTGTGTGTGTATCTTCAGAGTTTTCCATGACTGATAGCTTAGCGGTGCCATTCACAGCTATAGGTATTTAGAATGGACCCAGAGTTATATTTCCAGTGTGTGAAAGTCTACTGTGGATTTGTGGTTATGGAAGATTATATTGGATGCCTTAAAAAAGCTTAGGTCACAGACAATCACATGCTTGGAAATACAAATCTGATTTTCTAACAGAGTGTTTGTGTTCTAAATGTAAAATTATTCTTTTAAACATAATTGATAAAGATAAGAATTATATAATAACTGGGTATGTGTCTTTCCATATCCACTCACAAAAGAGCTATTAAAAAGTAAACTAGGCTAATCTAGAGTATGCTGTATCATTACTGGAAAAATTAAGAGACTGATGGCATATAGTAGGGATACAATATTCTAAGAAACAAAGCTAATAAAGTTTTCTTTGAGTGAAAGGATGGTTGATCCGTGTAATTCTTTAAATATTTCAGTTGTAGAGCACAGTTTTGTTAATACATTTAAGACAGGATCAATGGTTTGGTATAGTTTAAGGTAAGGGCAGCTGTGGATAAACAACAACAAAAGTAAATATCTCACTACACTTTTTTGTCTGCATCCCTGACAATGTTAGCCTGATTTCCAAGTTTATTTAATGGCCTGAGTCCAGGCACTGTACAAATTAAATAAAAAGAACAGAAAATAAATACAATAAGCTTAATAACAAATAAAACATAAATTAATATACAAGTATATAACTCAGTTCAGCACAGGCTAATTCAGATTGTGAATATCCATATATTAACACAATCAAGCCAATGCAAAATCATAGGGATGAGACACTAACTTCATCTTTATTCTACTTTACCAAGTTATCCCTTTAAGCTGGTTCACTGACACCCAGTAATGTACAGCAGAAAGAAAGTCTGTCTGCATATGTATGGCCTGTGATGTATGTTTGTGTTACTGCAATGTATTAATTTAAAGGTATTGCATTACCAAAACTGCATATATTTTACTTTAATTTCTAATTTTATTTATGTATTTATTTATTTGATGAGCAAGTGTTTGAACTGGTCAATCTTGTACCCTTTTCAGCCATGGACCAGGACACAGGGGCAGGGTTAATGCATTAAACTGGATACAATATTCTTAGCCTAAATAGAGAAAAGATAAAAGGAGGTAGAGTGGCCATTGTATATTCAAACCATTTTACTCCTTCAAGTCTAAACCAACCCTCTCCCTCCTTCTCACCTGCTGAACTCCTGACAGCTAACTTTGAACTTAACAATTATGCCATTATCACAGTCCTAGCTATCTACATTCCGCCTGGAGATAACATTACCCTTCTAGAAAACATTCTCTCGTATTTTTCTCAAAACATCCACAGTGAAACTATTCTTCTTTGGGATGTAATTATTAACTGCTAACTCTTCAGTCAACAAACACTACTTCATGCATCAACTTATATGGCTTTGTACAACTTATCTCAACCCCCACCCACACAAACAGATCAAATACCCCCAGCTCTCTCATTGGTTGGATTTTAGTCACAGATCCCCACAAATACTACAACCTTGAGGCCCTACCCGACTCCCTAAGTGATCACTTCCCTGTGAAAGTTCACTCCTCATTTCACTAGGCTTCACAGATACATAACTTGTCACAAACTATCCACCTTCTGTTCTGAGACTTTTAAATGCCTTCCTTTCCAGGATAAACTGGACATGTCTAACCTATCTCCCCCTTGATGAAGTCGTCCTCTCTTTCAACTCTACTTTCCTTAACATTCTTAACTCTCTTGCTCCACCCTGCACTGTTCACATCAAATCTAATATATCCCCTTGGCTTACCAATGCCACCCACACCCTAATGAAAACTAGAGACAGGGCATGGAAAAGGTGGGTAAAAACTAAGCTCCCTTCCCATTTGCAAAAATATAAAGAACTAAGAAATCAGGCAAAAAAAACATATCCACAAATACAAAATGAACATCTACTTTAACCCTCCAACTCCCCAAAAAACAGATCCCAAGAAATGTGGGAACTCTATAAACCAAATCGTGCACCCTGGTAACTCTTTCTCTCCCAACCCCTGCCCAAACAACTCACCAGAAGAAACAGCTACCTCATTCAATTCCTATTTCATTGAATCCATATCTAAGTTGATAAATTCCTTCCACTCTACTGCCAACTCAACTAACATTTCCAAATCCTCTCCTACTCTCAACTCCTCTACCACTTTCTGTCTTACAACTGTACCCACTAACTATATAAAATCCTTGCTCTCTAAACCTAAACCCTGATTTTCTTCTGCTGACAACCTGCCTCCCTATCGCTTAAAAACTGCTGCTGAATCACTTCCCCTCCCTGTATCAATCCTAATAAATTGCTCCATCTCAGAATCTAAGGTCCCATCTATCTGGAAAGAATTCTACACCATACCCATTCACAAAGGAGGTAACTCCACTGACATTACAAACTTCAGACCCATCGCGATCCTCTCACCTCTCTCAAAAATACTGGAAAAATGCAAACACAAGCAAATCATGAAATATCTTCTATAGGAAAACTTGTTCACTCCTACATAGCATGGCTTTCACCCTAACCATAGCACTACAACTGCCCTTATATCCTTCATTAATACTATCTCTCTAGCCAGAGACAATAATAAGTTGGTCTCCTCCCTATTCCTTGACCTTTCAAAAGCCTTTGATATGGTTTCTCACCCTCTTCTGCTGAACAAGCTGGCTAACCTAAACTTCTTTGCCTCTACTACTACCTGGTTTTCCAGCTATCTCACTGACCATCTACAATCAGTGAGATGGCTCTCAGCTGTCTCCCCTCCTCTTCCTGTCAAAATGGGAGTGTCCCAAGGATCTGCCCTTGGGCCATTACTATTCAATATATTCACTAATCTACTCTACACCTCCTGTCCACAGTCATCCCTTGCACAATACGCAGATGACTCCACCATTATCACCATCGCAGATACTCACTCTGAACTTATCTCTGCAACTCAAGCATCTTTTAACTCAGTCGAATCCTAGCTCTGTGACAACCAGCTAATTCTTAATCCTAAAACGACAAAACTCTTACTATTTCTCCCAAAGAACTTCACCCAGCTTAAATCTACATTTTCTGTACTGTCCCTCAGTAACACCCCCATTAATGTTGAACCTATTACAAAACTACTAGGAGTAATGATAGATGACCAACTCAAGTCTGATCTACATGTAAACAATTGCATCAGAAAGACACACCAAAAACTTGGCCTTCTTTATTAAAACAAAAAGTTTCTAACTAACAAAGCAAAAACAGCCCTCTCTCATGTGTACCTCCTACCTAGCCTTCTACATAGCTGACAAATTCTTACCAATCTTAACTCCACACTACTAACTAAACTAGAGTCTACCTACAACAAGATTGCCAGATTCGCTGTTCACCAGAATTACCTCATCAGCTTCTACTCTATCAACTACAAATAATTCACTGTATACTATACCTGAAATCCTTCTGCCCTGGCCTATCTCCCCTCATCTCTCAATATTCCCCCACTAGGTCCATACGTGGCTCTGACCTTAACCTACTACAAATATACAAACCTAAGACTAAAATTGGCTGCAACCTCTACAGCTACAATCCTACCATATCGTGGAACAAATTACCACAAGAAATTAGGTCCCTCAAACATTCAAATCAATTCAAAACTGCCAGTAGAGAGTAGCTCCAAACTCACTGGTCCTGCCTCTGCACTCATCCTCCCTGATCTAGCCCATTAATTCATATGTAATCACCAAACGTTCAAATCTTTTTAGCTCGTAAACCTCTTCAAAGTATCACTCTTCCTCTTCCTCCATCTCTTATCTCCATTTCTGATGTCACATATCTCAAGAAATAACTACATACACTATGAACTCTTTTCACTTTTTATTGAAAATGTTTGTATTGAATAATTTTTCTTATGCATGCTTATTATGTTTTTTTCCACTATTATTTTTCTGATAAAATGTATTTCATTGTATGTATACATTGTAATCCGCTGACACTGTTAACACTAAAATTGTAAAACTGTTGAGCTTTTCTCCCTGGGCCTCCACTGAAAAAGGGCTACTAACCCGGTCAACAAATGTAAAGTAAAAAATTAAAATAAATTAAGTTTGGATTGTTTAGGGAAGTTAATCAACCAGCACTTTTTATTTTGGGTGGGGGTAGCTAGAAATAGAAATACTCAAGGGAAAGAAAACAGATGCAAAGAGAATATGCAGACTCTATGAAGTCAGTGAGGTCAGGGAGGAACTCCAGACCATGACCTACTCCTGGACATCTTAACCACAGCCATTTAAGAAACTGTCACGTACCCAGGGAAATACATTCTATTAAATGTCTACCCATTCCATAATCCAAGCTACTTGATTAAACAAAATGCTACACAAAATGGAGTGAGTTCAAATTTGGTGAAGACTTAATAATGACTAAAGCACTGCATGAATATTATATTGTATGATATTATATTATATTATATTATATTATATTATATTATATTATATTATATTATACTATATTATATTGCGTCTAGTTCAGAATGTCAACTGCTCAGAATGCTGACTTTTATATGGCCAACACCATATGATCGACATTCTGAAAGGCCGACATCCTGAAATAGCACCATTTACCTACCTGTAAACACAGTAAAACTGTATTATGCAGGGCCCCCTGCTACTTAAATATTCTCACTCTGAGATTGCACTGTAGTGCTGGAAAGGGAAATCTCCCAGTCCTGCACTGTAGCAGGATCTCCGCTATCATTTGTCGGCCTTTCAAACATTCGCTCATATGGTGTCGGCCATATGAGTTTCAAACATTTCAAAGTTCAAACAAATGAAGGGCTCCCATTATATTATATTATATTATATTATATTATATTATATTATATTATATTACAGTTTGTTATTTTAACATGATGATGTAAGGAAACAATAAGATAATTCTGCACCCTCTCCATCCCTACTTTAATCTTTACTCCTTCTGTAGTCCTGTCTTGCCTCTTTTGAATGACTCTGTGGTTTCCTTCTCTGCCATCCATTCCATTATACTCTTCCATGGATCCCCATCCCTGTCTATGAGCAGCTACTTTTTTGGGGTCTATATCATAACATCGAAGTGTCAAAAATCGAATGTTACAGCATTGAACTCAAAACCACGAAAGCATAAAACCTCGAAGACTGAGAACAGCGATTTTTTTTCCCTGGGAAAAAAAATCACTGTTCCAGCATAAAATGTGAAACACATGAACACTACAAATTATTTCTAATGTGGAGGGCTTCACCCCCCCCCAAACCCCCCAATGTGGGGGGCTGTGCCCCCCACACCCCCCCTACTTAAATATACCAACTCCGAAATTGCATCACAGTGGAAGAAATAGCGAAGCCATGGAAACAGCCCACCAAATTCTTTCCCCTGGAAAGAATTCAATGTTCCGCGGCTTTGATATTTTCAGACTTCGAACTTTCAAGTTCGAGGTTTTCGTATTCGAACTTTTCAGCATTCGATGTTTGAATATACACCCACTTTTTTGATCCAGAGAGCAGATTATCCCTACAATCCACTGCCCCTGCTCCTCCTTCTCTCTCTCTCTCTCTGTCCTTCCTGTTCAAGATAGATAATTCCTTCACTTCTTCCTTTCTCTCTGGACTCCTTTCAGCAGCTTGATGTCCCTTTCTTTGTAGCACCTCTGGAACTATGGGCTGGCAGAATGGGAACCATTACCTTTTTTGTTTTTTGGAGTTTTATCTCCCTGAGGGTACATCCCATGATTGTGTTTCCTGCTGCTGTCTCTCTCTCTTGCTCTGCTCCTGGTGATCTATTCAAGGTGTAATCAACATCTCTGCATAATTTTTCTGCTTGAATGGCAGCATCAATGCCATCCCCTGCTTATAGCTGTAGTGGCCTAAGTGTGTATTTGTTGGCATTAAACTGTCCACTGCTGCCATTCTGTCCACTTGTTTAACCCTCATATTCCTCTCCATCCTCCACTGTTGCATCTGTCTGTCTCAGAAATCAGCTGACAGGCAGATTATGAAATTATTGTACATTTTACTGTAGCTTATCATCTGCTGTTTTGTTTCATCAGATTTGATTTATTTTCATGTGCAAATAATAGTTTTTTGTTTAAATCACACAAACTTTATTTCATGATATATTTTGGACCAGGGGCATTATTTTATTTGAATAGTGTAAATAAGTCAGTATTTTACTAAACATGGTTGAAAAATACGTAAAGACAGCTTTGAAAACAAACTTAATAATTGCCTGTGAAAGTGACTGGAGAAAGTTCCCTTGGCCTTAATACTATGAATAAGTTATCTGTTCAACATTTAAGTATATAATCAAAATAATGTCAACTCAGTCTCAGAAATTATGGTTTGGATGGTGGCAGCTGTAGATTCTCCAGTTTGGTTCTTGGTTGGAATGCCTCCTGGATGGAGTTTGCATGTCTTCCCTGTGTTCATGTGGGTTTACTCCAGGTGCTCTTGTTAACTCTCACATTCTAAAGACATGCCATAAGGTGTGTCACAGAATCTACTTTGTCTGCAGGTGTGAGTGCATGCATGTGTAAAATGAAAGAAAGTCCTGGCAAACTATTATTCCCTTTTGCCTTGAAAACTCTACGGGTTGTGGTGGCTGTACAAAAGGTCAGATATGACTCACGGCACAGCCAGCAAGTGAGTATTTGCTTATTTCTAAAGTTTGTACAGTAGTCTGTATGTGCTTAAACAGTCTGTAAGAATGCCTGTGAACAAAACATTACTGATTTTGTTTTAAGGTGAGAGCAGTGGAGATGTGCTACCTCTGAAACCTACCACAGGGATCAGTGCAACCACTGGTTACTTGCTGCTTGTATAGGTACTTTAGGTCACAATCATTGCTGCCTGACATGGGTAATATACAATTTGGATCAGGTATACCATAACCCAGTAAATTCTGATATATCAAAAATGCATTTCAGTGAATTCCAACCAAATAGAAATACAGAAACACTGTTTCCACTTCTCCAACATAGTGCAACCTGTGAATTAGTTTATATAGAAGAAGGGTCTATATCATATGAACAAATCGCACAAATTGCAAATGCTCATAATATCGAACGTACCGGACCTCAAATTTCCTATTGTGGGGGGCTGCTCCTCCCACACCCCCTGATACATATATATTCCAACTCCGAGATCACACTATGGTGAGGAAAGAGCCAATATCCCATTCTTCACTGTACCACGATCTCAGAAAAAGCACTTTGAGGTCTGGTACGTTCAATATTATGAGCGTTCGCAATTTGTGCGATTCGCTCATATGATATAGACCCATATAACACACCCCATGACATCCAAAGCCAATATGGTTCAGGAGAAAGAAAACAGAGGTTATGTTAGGTCAGGATTCACCGAAATGCATTTTCAATCTAATAGGACTGATCAGTTCAGAATGGAATCAGTTGATCGCTATTTGCAAGAATCATAATTGTTTTTAATTGGTCAAGATTTGTTCAATCTATGTGCAAACAAATGCATAAATACAGTGGATTCTATAGGTCAACTATGTGTTGATGGCTTGTAAGAAACAACTGGAAAATTGGGAAGACAGTTCTGTTTTTCTTACCGACAGCCTTCTCCACAGTGCACTTTATCTCTTCTTGAATAAGTTTACCATTCTGCAAATCCTTCTCATCCTGTAATTTCACTGTGCTCTACATCCAAGTACCACTGTGTCTCAAAATATATACAGGTTAGCTGTTAATTCTGTTTTACATAAAACCTCTTTCTTTGTATTTAGGTTTCAGGCATTGCCTTATCATCCAAGAGTCCGGATTTTTGCAAAATGTCCACTTTTTTTGCCTCATTTTTTTTTTTTGCTGGCAAATCATTGGGAGTTGAAGTCATTAAATAATGACTTGCACTTGAGTTTCAGACTTCCACCAGAAAAAATGCACACTAACATAAATTCTGTTATTATAGCATATTTCTCATTTTATAAAAGCAATATTTAAAATGTTCTGCTACTCTTGGCCCTTCCGCCTCCCATTATTTAAAGCTTTGGCCATATTTCTTGAGCTAAGAGGTTGAGAGGTATGGGCACTGTATGCACAGAATTACCTACTACTGATCACTTGTTGAATTATAGTTTTATTGAATCCATCCTTTTATTCAAAGTTCCCACTAAACCAGGAAAAAGTCAGTTTCTGGATCTGTGTCAAAAATGACCTGAGTTTGATCAGCAGTTCTGTCACTAGAAGAGCTGGGTAAGAGAAGGTAGGAGTGAGTGAGTGATAAATGCCACATTGACTATCCTGGAGGAGGGACTGTTGATCAGCGAATGTTTCATCACATGCAAACAGCATGAATGTGCATGTTTAACAGCTATAATCAGAGACATGTGCTTAACTTACCAAGTCTGTAATGGTATGCCATTACTAGCACAAGGGTGACAGCACTAGTGCAAGGGGAAGGTGTTGTACACACTTCAGGTAATGCAGACACCAAATTCAGTCACTAAAGCTAGGGGATAGGGCCTAAAAAGAAACGTATACACAGAAAAATACAAATGTGATACAGATAAATAGTTCAACCAAAAAAAAAAAAATAATATAAAGAAAACTAAAAAGGATGAACCAAACCACAGACAAAATTAAAACACAAACAATGGGCCGAATTCACAAAGGCTTGCACGGAGTCTAAGAGTAGAGTAAGACTCCATGCAGCCAACATGTCCGCCGAGCGATCCAGGAACAGCCAGTAGGGGCGTGCAACAGTGCTCCTTAAACGAGTCCTACATGGACAGGGCTTGGATATGCAAATTACCTCTATTGCAGGTGAAAGCTATGCAAATGAGGTAAATTTGTGATCCAGGAAACCCAAACCTGTCCGAGTAGGAGTAGTGTTGACAACTGAGTACGGTTCTGCAAATAGCAAAACGGAGCCATGACAGCTCCAAAAAAGGATGCATTCTCATGAGTAAGCATGCCAATGGCCAAAAATACGGCCATTGGCAACGTTAAGTGATGCAAAATAAAAAAAAAAAACTTTTTTTTTTCATCCCGCTCTCCGGGGTTTAAGCGTAGTGCAGCGCCGCGCAAATGCGCTGCGCTCTAAAAACCAGAAAGGGGATCCACAAATGTGGATTTTAATGCTAATACAATGCAAGTGAATGGCAGGCTGAAGACAACATGGCCACTGAGTAGAGGTTGCTAAGGGGGGAAGCTCAGTCTAAGAGATGTAACCAAGCATTAGTAGGCAATCCTATGTAAATGGCATAGTGAATCGCAAGTTTACATAGCAAATGAGCACAGTCAGTGGAGTGTAGGAGTAGGATAAGGGGAGTAACAGAGTAGAAGATAGGTGACATCACGAGGGGGGTATGTATAAAAGAAGTAAAGCTCATTGGAGCAGAGAGGCATGTGTCAGCTGTCATTTACACATCATTGAAAGAGGTGTGTCAACAGGTAGGCTAGGTAAAGGCAATAAACTGAAGGTGTATGCAGTGGATAACACTAAAGTTTCTTGCTGAGCGGGTTGTAAACCCGAGTAAGACAGTGTGCGCGCGTGTAATCGTGAGTGCATGCGTTTAAGCTGGAGTAAGCATGTATAAGGCTGTTTAAGGAATTGTAAGCGTGTTTGCACTGGTGTGCACATGTTTTAACAAGAATAAGCAAGTTTTAGTCCATGTAAGCATGTGTGCACGCGTTTGAGCTGCTGTGCACGTGTTTGCACTTGTGTGCATGGTGCTGCCCCCCCCCCCCGAGGAAACAGAAAGGAAAAAGAAAGCACAACAAATAGTAGGAAGCTACCAGGGAGTACTAGCAGAGCTAGCAGGTGAAAACAATCAGAATCAGGCAATTACACAGGCAGTACACTAGCCCAGCCCAGCCCAGCACTTAAAACTCTGCAAACAACAGTCCATTATGTTTCTCTCAAGAGACACTGCAACACTGCAGTAAGCTAATAGAAGTGAAAACTGAAAAAGCTTTACTAAGACAAAGAAATGTTAGGGGCTGCCATTGTTGTTATAAGGCGACATATGCAACATGTTGAGGGAGGTGACAATGCAAATGCTGCTGGACAACCCACAGTGAGGAGACGGAGAAGAGTGTAAAAGCCCAGGGTAACCTACCAGGGGCTAAATGAGCTAGAGATAGTGGAGCACTATAGAGTGGACAGAGACTTCTTGCAGCAAATTGTTGAGCTGTGCATGCCACGCCTCACACACAGAACCAACAGAGAGGAACCCATCCCAGTGGAAACCAAGGTATGTGTTGGCCTAAGATTATTAGCAACAGGTACCTTCCAGAGACCAACTGGTGATATGATGGGGATATCACAGGCATCAGCATCCAGAGTACTACACCAGTTCCTGGATGCCATGTCAGCACATATCCGTGATCATTTATATTTCCCCAATTCCCGTGAGGTATTGGCCATCAATATGCGTCTCTTCCAGCAAATAGCGGAATACCCTGAGGTAGTGGGTGCAATAGACTGCATGCACATATGCATCAAAGCACCAGCAGGTGAGCGGGGTAGGGTCTACTTCAACCGCAAGGGCTTCCCCTCCATCAACTGCCAGGTCATGTGTGATGCCCAGGGCATAATACTGAATGTGTGTGCTGGCTGCCCTGGAAGCTACCATGATTCCCATATCTGGCATCTGACGCAGCTGTACCAGACATTTACCAATGGGGACATCCCACATGGTCACCTAGTGGGGGATGCTGGCTATGCACTGGAGCCGTGGCTGATGACACCCATCAGAAACGCACACACACCTGAACAGGAACGCCATAATGAGGTACACGCACAAACACGAACGGTAATCAAGTGTGTGTTTGGGCTGCTCAAGTCATGGTTCCAGTGCCTGGACACATCTGGTGGAGCCTTGCAGTACTCACCATCTACATGTACCCAAATTGCCATAATATGTGCTATGCTACATAATATGATCCTGCGAAAACAGCTGCAGCAGGACCAGCATAGGCCTGGGCCAAACAGCCCCCCACCATTGTCAAGGCCATCACAGGCAAAGCATGACTCGGAGGAGGAACAACCTGAGCCTGCCCTAGTAGGCAGAAGGAGGCGTGCCCAGTATGCTTTGGCCTTGGCAAAGAGGCAACGCATAGCACATACATTGGCTCAGTAGGAACTCTGGAAATGATACCTCTCTCTGACTCGCGCATATAGTAAAAGGGATGCCTAAGTTGACACTACCTGCTTTCAAACATGTATAGGGAGTGTAGTATGTGCATCCGACATAGGCAGCCCTGCAGCACCACCTGAGGCATGATTGCCATGTGTTAAGCAATATAAAGCACTGCTAAACAGCATTTACCACCATGTAGTATATGTAAACAAAATCGCACACACCAACTAGCACAACTGTGGTCAATGTTGAGTAATATTGTGCAACGTCCAGCAATGTTGGTTAATATTGAGCAATGTCGGACAAGCCTGGTCTAAGTAGGGCATAGCTGAACAAAAGCCAACATGCTCATATTTGCTCTACTGGCCCTTAAGCAGTCTGGTCTGCTCAGTATGAAAATATAAAGCAGTGATGGGCCTTGAACCCAGGATACTGCACACTGTAGTCATAGTACTGAACCACTAAACCATGACAGTATTGCAGTGGTCAGCCTGTATGAAGAAATGTTGATAAGTCTATGCAAAGTATCTCATGGAAACCCTGCAGGCACAGCATAATCCCTGTCGAGTTATGACCAAAGCTGAGTCCTGCAGTAAGAATAGAACCTGACTTTCAACACACACAGTATAAATGTTAATATTGGTCATGTTCACACACATCAAAAATGTAGTGGACCTCAGACAGCAACATACTGAAAGGTCACACTGGGCATGCTCACACACTTGAATAAATGAGACAAATGTCAGGCAACAAAACACGAAAAGCCTGAACTGGGCATGCTCACACACTTAGGCCATGTCTGAGTACAGCAGTGGGCCACACATATCTGGCAGTTGCATGTGCTAACCCAGGAACCTCTCACTATCCAGCAATCCGCCCTGTGCACACAGTTATATGACAACAGACACATATATAATATAGTGGAACCCTGTCATAATCAAATATGTTCTGCAGATACCTAAGTTGTTTATAGAAACTGGAAAAGCAAAGATGATAAAAACCTGCAAACAGTATCAGCAATAAACATTGTGCATCAAGAACATTATCATAGGTTCAGAGGTTGATACTAGGCTATCTACCGTAGGGCATGTACAAGCCTAGCCAGAGTGTGTTTGGCTTTCGCAACCCTGTCAGATTACTACACTGTGCCTGTGAATAGTAGGTCACACAAGATAGCCCATGTACGTTTAGTCTAGTGTGCCTCTGTCTAGCAGGGACCCAGAAGATATCCCAGGGGTAAACATACGATCACCTATCCAGTTGTCAAGATGTCTCCTGTAAGTGGTCAGTGGGTGGCTCTGCCTATGCGAAACCAGGATTACAATCCTGAGTGAGTGGAGCTTCTGGGATAAGAATCTGTCCCTCCAGCATGTCCTATTAACATCTGTACTGAGGTATATGTCCCTGGAGTGTGTAGCTCCAAGAGAGTCAGATATCCTGTGGTGGAGCATGTCCAGTAATTCTGGGTTGGGTATTTCCGTAAACAACAGGCACACATCATATCAGAGTAGGCGGTAAGTGACTGAGTAGAGCTGGAGTTACTGTATCCGAACTGTGCAGGGCATCCATGTGAGTCCCTAGATCTGCTTGGTGAGGAACTTTTGTGGCCATTACAGTTGCTGCAGGTGTCAGGTAAGGTGCATCCCAAATGTGGCATTGTAACCAAGCATGGTCGTGATGAGTATAGGGGCACAATGACCTCACTCGATCTAGATGTGAAACCATATGGGATAAGGTGGGCTATATAGAAGGTCTGTCTAACCACTTTGGCAACGTGATCATCAAAGGTGACAGTACAAACAAGTCGTGTCCCCAAACCCCTAACAACTCCTACCGTATGTAATGGATTACTACCTATGTGGTAATGTGTGGGCATGTTGTTATTCCCAAAGGGGATGACTATGCAACTAATGGCATTTAGCTGTAGGCCATGGCTCAGGCACCAGTCATCCATCTCTGTGAGACCCTGTTTGAGTATGCATGTGCCAGCTGGAGAGTTGATTATGGCACCCAGTTTGCAGTCATCTGCAAACATGGTCAGCCATATTCCTCCTGTGTTAGCCTGTACATCAGACAAATATATACTGAACAAGAGAGGTCCCAGGACTGAGCCTTGTGGGATGCCATGTGTAACTGGTGTATAGTCAGACATGGCACCTGCAATACTGACCATGTGGGTGCTATCCCTGATCCAGGTAGCAATCCATCATGTGAGATATGTGTCCATATCGACGCTGGTGAGCCTATGCATAATAGCCGAGTGGGGTATTGTGTTGAAGGGTTTTGCAAGGTCCAGGTAGGCTGTGTGGACAACCGTCCCTACGTCGATGGACCTAGTAACCATTTAAAGAATACAAACAGGTTCAAGAGGCAAGATCTGCCCACAACAATGCTGAAATGTGTAGGACACAGTGTCTGTAGGTTCCCGATGTCTATGTGTATGAGTTCCATGACAATACACTCCATAGCTTTGCAGAACAGGCTAGTTAGGCTTATAGGGTGATATTGTCTGTGGTCCGTTGGGGCACCAACTCTGTGGAGTGGGACCACTGTCGCTGTACACCATTCCTTGGGTACATATCCTGTAGTAACTCCGATATTGAACAGTGACTTAATGTGAGGGTTACGTCTGTCATGAAGCTCGTGTAAGATGCAGGCTGGGACACCATCTGGTCCCATTGATGCTGTGTTGTCCGCTTTGTGGAGGGCAGCACTCACCTGTTAATTTCTGATGTCAGGGAGGTTACACTCTGTTGGGATGGATAGCTGCTCCTTAGGGGGGATGGGGGGGGCATCTGCACTGAACCTGTTTGCCAGGATGTTGGCAATGTCAGTGGGTTCAGGGTATGTTTAGTCAGTATGCAGTAACTCACAGCATATCAGTGAGTGTCCACCCAGGTTCCTGACATAACTGAAGAAGGCCTTGTGATTGTCCTATGTGTCTGGTGCAATTGTCTGTTAGATGCTGGCCTTAGATATATTCATGAGTGATCATAACTGTCTGCTAGTACAGATCACAGATGCCTTCCCTGTCTGGGATTGTGCTCTATCATGTAGTAGCTTCCTCCTTTCGTTGTATAGCTTATTAATGGCTGAGGTCTACCAGACAGGTCCCCTGCCACTGGAGGAGTGAGTCTTGTTGTTATTTGGGATAGCACAATCCATGCAGTCCATTAGGTGTCCATAGAATGTGTATGTAAAGGATTCAGCAGTCTGAGCCATATTTACCACTGTCCCAGGGTCTCTGAAGGATACCACCTTGCTTTGGTGAAGTGAGATGTTTGCTTATCAGAAATTCACCAAGATTACCCAGGATGGGTGTGGGGATGGGATACGGATGTCCAGTGAGATAAATGTATGTTCTGACCTTACCAATGAGGGGTATATCACTGGTGTGGAACATAGAGTCCCCATGTTGGTGATGATCAGGTCCAATATGTTTTCCCCTCTTGTGGGTGTGGTGACCGGTTGTGCCATAGCATATGAGTTTACAAATAGTAGCGACTGTTGGGAGAGGGTATTGGGGCTTGAGTAGTATCCCCAGTCAATGTTTGGGTATTTGAAGTCACCCAATATAATGGTGTTTGGGGAGACCTTCTTATTCTCCATTGTTCCCAGGAAAACCGAGTGTGGTTCCTGAGTTTGGGATGGTGGTCTGTAGTAGGCAACAAACTGAAAGGCAGTTTTGCACAATGTTAGTTGCATATGTATGGTCTGCGATGCTTCGTGCAGTGCTACTAACCCGGAGGTGTGTGTATCTGTGATGTATATGGATACTCCCCCTATTTGTGTTGTCCATTCCAAATCTTGTGGTAAGAAAGCATGGTATGAAACATAACCTGGTAGTGCTGGTGTGCATTTGTGAGCCTGAACCAGGCATCTGTTAGTGCACAGATATCGTTATTCTCCATACTGAGGAGAGTCCTGAGTGGGTGCAATTTGAGGGTAACACATCTGGTGTTGAGCAGCATTACCCTTAGTTTCATTTACTCTGCAATGTCTATGGAGGTGGGTTTGTCTTCTGAGCCCTGCTTAAAAAAGGCACTATGGTGGTAGCAAGAGCCTTAGCCAGTATTCGAAAGTCCAAGGGTGACAGGTGCAAGCTGTCCATAGCAAAGCTATGTGGCATGTTGAGCATGTCACCCCAGGCTGACAGACACTGGATCCCCTTTGAATGACACCAATATGTTAGCCAACTGTTAAACGTGATAAATTTGTCTGTATACTGTGACATCATACTTGGTGAGTGTAAAATGCTACACAAGGCCAGGGTCATACTGGCCTAGCCTACATGATCAGAGAGTTCCTCTATGTATCATGTCATGTGGTCCAGGGAGGAACGTCTGAGGTTTTACGCACCAGCATGGACAATGATGGAGCCATTTCTGTACTTGCTGTGGAGTGACCTGAGTGCATGTGTTATGTGGCGGATCCTGGCACCCGACAGACAGCTTAAAGTGACCATCCCCTTGTTCAGCCTAGTGAGTGGGACGTCAGTGTGTCTGACAATAAGTGTCACCTATTACAAGTGTATTAGGTGTGTTGCTTAGCCCAAAGGGCAGTGACTGTGGGGCACACTGACATTGTGAACTATGTGATATGTGGGAATTGTAGTGGGGTAGCAGTTGATTGTGTGCCTGCTTTGGAGGTCTCTGCTGCTTAGGCAGAGTTTATTTAGAGCCTCCGAGTATGTTTATGTGTGATAATGTGGTTTGATTGCTGTCGCTATAGGTTTATGTGAGACTGATATGTGTTGTGTGTGGTTACCTTCACCACCAGATAGACTGTGACAGTCATGGGTCAAGAGAGCTCAGCCTCCCTCCTGTATGTCTATATAGTTGCATCTCTCACATATATCTGAGTTTGTTGGGAGGAGGAGAGGGTTGTCTGTGTACATGAGGCAGTTGTGACATTGTCTCAAAATCACAATATTCACCAGCTGGACTGGAGAGTACACACGAATCTGACCCCTGGACATGCCAGGATATTATGATGACATACTCTGTAGACTGATCACAAAGGATCAGTAGGGTGTTAAGTGTGTAAAAGAGTATAACAGGGATTAGTGCTCAGGTTTGTCGGTGTTTTGTAAAGAGTAGCTGCGAAGGAGTCCAGACGGAATCATGACACCTCCTTCAGATATGTCATAAATAGCAATGTACACTCATATATGTCCTGAGTCAGGGCCGACTGTACCTGACTGACAATGCCGATATCCTGTCAGACAGGCCCATATATACATACCTACCTCCCACTGCCGAAAGTCACTATCATCATACCTGGAGATATCACATGTAGAATGGGTGAACAGCTCCCCCCAGAGCCAAAAGCATGGCAGCAATTGGATTACATTGTTTCCCTATATGTGTCATGAATGAACTACAGAACAAACAGACCCTGCACCTGAACAGTCTGTTGAGCCTCACCCTCTCCACAGGACCTGGAACCATTGAATGTGTTACAGCAACATATGGCTCTCCCCACAAGTGTTGGTGCACAACACACCATGGGAAGTATAGTCCAGTAAACCTATGAAGTCTGATTTGCAAGGCCATGGACTCCATCATGGTTGATGTCATAAACAGAGCTATTGGAAGCTGACAAACACACAACCCTACCAACTGTGGTATGTTCATGTGCAGATCACGGTTCCCAAACATGCTAGACTGTTTGCAAGGCAGCCACCCAGGACATACATCACTGAACGGAGCTACACATGTCTCACATAGACTTTGAATAGCCTTTTATCAACATCCCAGATACATGTCGTATCTACAAAACCAACAATCTGTGCATAAATATGTGTTGACATATGAAGGAATGTCAATTTGTCCACAGATAGATAACACAAGCTAAGAATTATGTGGTCCTGTTCAAGCTGTTGACATCTGCCGACCCACATGGCTCATTCCTGAGATTGCATAAAACAAAGTGTACACACATTACCATGTCCAGTCCAATGATGCCAGCATCCTACAAATATAGCAGGAGAAAAGAAACCACCTATTAAGTTATATAGCGCATCGTGTTAATGCGTATCTCTCTAGTATCATAACATAGGTAGAGGTTTGAATTCTGCAATTGTTGGGGGGGGGTGTGTATGTGTGTGATTTCTTTTGAGAGGAGTGCCCTTTTTGGAGACTGGGAAAACACATTAAAAGAGGTACACTTCTCTTTAGAAAGTCTGATGATGTCAGCATCCTACAAATATAGCAGGAGGAAACAAAACACCCAATAAGGCATATAGCATGTTGTGTTAATGCGTATCTCTCTAGTATCATAACATAGTTAGGTAGAGGTTTGAATTCTGCAATTGCTGACTGTGTGTGTGGGGTGTATGTGTGTGATCTCCTTTGAGAGGAGTTCCCTTTTTGGAGACTGGGAAAACACATTACAAGAGGTACATCCCTCTTTGAAAAGTCTGATGATGTCAGTATCCTACAAATATAGCAGGAGAAAACAAATCACCCAGTAAAGCATATAGCGTGCCGTGTTGATTCATATCTCTCTAGTATCAAAACATAGTTATGTAGGGGTTTGAAACCTGCAATTGCTAACTGTGTGTGTGTGTGACACTGTTGGTCAATGCGGTGTGGGTTTTGCTTTACTATGCTATGACATATCAGGATTAAAACAGTATGTGCATTGCACACATCAGGTATCTGTGTGGCAAATAAATATATGTACATGTGACCTCAATTAGTACATAGGTGTGAAGCCTGCATACTACAAGAATATATTTGTTTCCTTTGACAGATTGTGCCACTGCTTCTCAGATCGTAGGTCACATATGTATGTATGTGGCAAGGCCGGCCACTGTAGTGATCTGTGGCCAAGGTCATCTGTGCCACACAGACCCATGACAGTTACTATAGAGTAGTGTGAGTGAGGGTATATGCCTGGGGTATATGTCAGACATGTTCATACACAACAATGACTGGCAATAATGGACAGTCATTATAGGTGTACAACAGCCTTGTGGATATGCATTCAGGCCCTTAATGTCTTATGTGATACACCGAGGGACTCCACAATACCTCTGAATATGTGGATACCAAGGGACAGATGACATAACACGTGGCTGTAGGTACACACTGGTACCCAAGATACATGTTGGGGGCTACCACCTATGTGGTACTGTCAGGATAGTATGTATAGTAAATGTGGATGACTATGCCATAGTCGGCTTATTGCAATACAGCATGTGTCGGACAACAGGTATCTGTCTGTATGATACCCTTGTGTAGGATATGTGTCCCATCCAGAGAATGCATTGTAAGCCATTGCATGCATTTCCAGATGTGGATGGACATATCCCTAGTGTGTTTGCATGTACCTAAGAGGCCTATATGAAAAACAGGTGTGGTCTGAGGAAAGGGTGGTGGTCAATACCACTGGTTACTGTTATAGTATTGTACCGGAAAGATCCCACTGTTACTGAGTTCCCCACAACTGTGTGTCAGTTGTCAGGACATCATCTAATGATTGGTTATAGTCATGCTGTTGAGGTTGTGTATACTACCAGAATGCAAAACATTGACAGATATTAACAGTATCACCCACAGCATAGTGTCAACCCATGTCATATACACATGTGCACCCATGTTAGTACATATCTGTAGTACAATGCATACTGGCCATCGAGAGATACTATGAGATGTTAACAATGTGTAAAACAGGGTATGTCACATGTCCCATGTGTCCACTATGCACGTACATGCAGACAGTATGCACCCACCATGTTCACAGATGTACACCTGCTAATCTGTACTGCACACATCACACACGTACTGTCCACTCACTAACGCATGCTGGCAACACTCTACACTTCAGCCAAGTGGCACATGGCCAGACGATACATACTCAGACATAACACTGGTGTAAACAATGCTACATTGACAATCAGAGCTTTGATGCAGCATGCCTGCTCAGATATACCTACAAGGATATCATTACACTTTCCTGTTGACAACTTGCTAATATTGCTACACTGCTATAATGTCATCCTGTGCATCAGCACCATGTTAGCCTGGTCCTGCATCAATGTTACAGATGACAGGAGGTGGCACAGGTGTCATCATATGCACAGGGTGTGTTGTTGGTTTGCCAGAGCCCCGACATTGACCCATCCAATCGACATGTCTGTGTGTGCGTGTGTGGGACAACAGTATAGCATGGGCCAATGTTGATGTAATGTGTGTGTGTATGTGTAAGCCCTAGTTGTTTGGTTAATGTGTGTGTGTCTGCATGCACACAGCTCCACCATGTGGCTGCCATATACGGGAGGTTGTGGGACAGCCACAGACTGTACCTGCCAGGCTGTACAGATCACTGTCTCCGGCCACAGACACAGTACCTGTGCCTAGCAGGGGCGCTAAGGACAGTATCGGGTACCAACCCTGACTGGGTGCTATCATCAGAGGCAGAGGTATGTTGAGTGGACCCATGTCCCTACTGGGACTGGCCAGAGCCACGTGCACATGGTCTACTAGGGTGGTCAATCGACAGTCCAGCCCCAGTATTGCTGGGGCTGGTACTGCCAATATGGGAGCGGCTGTGATCTGTGGGCCGTCCGCGATGACTGCCAACTGTTGATGTTGCTGGCATGCATCCGCGTCGACGTCTCACCCATCCCGCATGGTCCTGACTCATGGAAAACACATTGTGGAGGGCATCTAATGTCTCCCCCCAACGTCTATCAATGACCTCGGTGTAATTCCGGATGGCACCGGCAAGGTCACGAATGCTGTCATTGATAGTGGTGCAATGGGTCCTCTGCGCCCTTAGTCCCTGTCTGGTGTACCATTCCATATGTGCCTGTGCCTGCATTACAGCCCGGAACATAGTCGTGGTTGTAAGACCTGTGAGGGCACATCTGCCAGGGGCAATGCGACCAGTGGTGCTCCCCCGAGAACCCCTGGACATCCGCCTATGTGGTACTGTTCCAGGAATCTGGGTATGGCTGCTGTGAGGGGATGCAAGTGCCATAGGTACCACAGTATCCTGGTCAATGCCAACTGTATGCTGTCCCTCGGCTTAGGCCATTGGTAATGAGGGATGCATTGGCAGTATGAGTGTGCACATAGATGGGGTTGAATGCTGTGTACTGTCGATTGGCAGACCAATGAAAGACCCTGCCAAACCTGCCTATGCCACAATACATGTCTCATCATCTCCATTATTTGTGGCAGTGACTTCAGGTTCCCTGCTGCATTCAGCCACCCCAAACTCAGCACCTGTGAGAGGAAGACAGAAAACACACTTTGCAATCTGTACATGAGGTTAGCACACATGCACACATGAACACATGCACACATGCACACATGCACACATGAACACATGCACACAAATACACTCCTCACTACAGCAGATACACACACACACACACACCAGCAATCCAACACATACTCAATAGTGTGTGAAGGTGGGTGACAGTATCACAAGGCAAACAGTCACCTCACACGTGTCAGCATGCAGAATATGTGTTGCTCAAGATCATGCAGTGTGAGTGTAGACGACCCTGTTTCATGACAGTATACATGGCTTTGATGCATGTGTGTAGTTGTTCAATGATTGGCTACACCCTGAAACATAATGTGTACATGGACACAACATTGCTGTGCAAGTATTATCAGCTCTGCTATCCTGTGCACCATCACTCACAGGTATACATACCATGGCTGCATGTGTTATCTGTGTGACACATATATTTCCATGTCTGATTACACTGTCTGTGTCCATAGCAGATAATACTGGGCACAGGTGTAGCACATGCATGCTGTGTACACACACGGGATGAGTGGTGCATGTAGATGTGAAGGAATCCAAATGCTCGACATGCCCATTGTACAGTGGTTATGGTGAGTGTGGGACATATTGCATATATGTCGGTGCCAGCCATGACATGGCATGCTACACAACTACAACATTAAACACCACACATACCCAATGTGTGTCATGTGACCTATACACCCAATAGCATTCTAGGACATATATGTGTCACTTTGTACAGATGGCGACTGCTATGCATATTGTGTATACTGGCATATGTAAGCACACACACAACATGCTATGCATATTGTGTATAGGTGCATATGTTTGCACACACACAACATTGAGGTGCAAAGCAATGACTGCTATGTGTAGTACTGTGGTCACTGTAACTGGATGGGGTGTAGTACCATGAGCCATCATCATCATGCATCATGTGGTCACTCATGGCTACTAATGTGTGACAGACCACCGCCTAGCATGCTGTACCTGTACTGCAGTGTCATGGCTACATTCACAATTACACAGCCACGTTTTACATGGGTGTGTGGGTGCCCAATAGGGAGCATTGCCTAACATGACTGTGTTATGTGTTGAAAAGTGTTGCACAGCCCCATTATAGGCCTCTACCCCTGAGGTTTATCATGTTTGTGTGGATGACATGTGGGATACTGAAGTGTGACCTTACAGCAGGTGTGTGGTAATGCCATATGTAGCATGCTGAGGTGTACTGCGTATGATAAACGTGTTATGTTGTGTACAACTGTAGCAACTATGCCTATCCAATGTGCAGTACGGTGATGCCACAACTGTGTCTGATGCTCTGTGTATTGCATGTCATTGAGGCAGCTACTGACATTACTGAGCTGTGCAACGTCTTACAGCAAACATGCACGGCATGCATTATGTGTAGGTGTGTTATATGTACATGGCCTATACCTCACCTATGACATGCACATTTTATTACCAACATTGCAGTTATACCACACTCACCAGCATGGATCGTCTGCCCTACTGTCACACCAGAGGGACCTACGAGAATATGAGAAAGTTCGTCAGTGGCAACAACTGTGGCATTGCTACTGTGGGTTTGCTAAACTACAGTAGAACAACAGTCGACAGTCACAGGTGTACAGATAATATTCCAAATATCAGTATTGCACAACACTAGGCAGCACAACTGCTAAACACACAGTACACATCTCACGTAGACATAATCTAACAATACAGGTAACTGCAGTCTACAGATAGGGCATGTTACCTGCACGCTCCATGTGAGCATGCTGGGTGGCTCTGGCCTCCATGATGACACATGTGTGTGGGAGTTGCTGTTGTTGTCCAGGAGCCACCACGCTTAGGAGCAGCTCCTCCACTCTGGTGAGGGGGGATGTATGGCCACCCCACTACCTGTGGCAAGCTGTTGTCTCTGGATATCAGATGCATGCCACCAGACATGTCTAATTAAATCACTGCAGTGATGGCATACCTGCTCATATGTCCGGTTATGCATGCCTATGTCATTTACCCGACGAACAAGATCTTGCCACAGTGCAGTCCGCTCATGCTGATGCTGGCTGCTTCTGGAAAACAACAGTGTGTAGTGCCACACCAGGCTTTGCTGGATCACCTCTTTCTCCTCTGCTGTGTAAGACGGGTTATGTTCGTGGGCCATCAGGCTGAAAGAGAAATGAACAATATGTGTGAGCGAGTCCTGTGGCACACTTTACACCCTTAACTACAGATATCACTTCACTGCCATATATACAATCTGTTTGTCTGTCAGAGGATACACACGTTCAATACCACATATTGGTTCTCAGGCCACAACTGACAGTGCCTGGCACACTCTATATATCAAACCACTATACAACAGTACCCGGCACACTGTTTGTGACACAATGCACAACCTCGCCACAGGGGTATATATCACGCTAATGCACAAACAAAGATGTCATCCATTGCAATGAATGTAAAGTACAGTTACAGTAGTACCAGTAAACCACCCTAGTCATTGATGCCATAGCCCTGCTTAACATATGTGCACAGTTGTTAATATAGGTAGCATACTGCTGTAACAAAGTATATATGTTGCTAGATACACACGTATACCCTGTAACACACATATGATTGCGGCCATGGTACAGGCATAATTACACACACATCAGTCAAACATGCAACACACCACTGTATGCCAAAACAGATGAGCTTTACCTGTGTACCATACAGTACTGTGTGCCACTACTTACAAACCCTTATACCTGAGTTATGTCCTCTGTGCAGACTACAGGAAACACACAAGACAGTGTTTCCAAGCAATGTGAACACACACCATACTGTGCTGTTTAGGCCTACAGCTTCAGGTAGTACTACAGTTCATATGGGAGTTGGATTCACCAGCAGTACCACTCACTAAGCATACATGTATTGCTTTAGCCTACAATGGGACACCACAGTCGCCACCAAGGAACTACGTCACATCATATGCCATAGTACTATGTCTGCCTAACAATAACATACACATCTTTTGCTGGCCTCACAGCTGGGATAGACTTTACCATGTAAGATACAACTTCACACTATGCTATCACACCTTTACAGACCTTGCACACATTCAGCGTTACACTTATTCAACCTCACATAGCAGGTATTGCATTGAGTACATGTGTGAGTGCATAGTGTCATAGGTAGGTGAGATGCTATTGGCCCTAGGGCCTACAGCAGCCTAGCCATATGCTACCCTGGCCTTTGCCACACATGTACTTTGATTTCACCTGCCCCTGTCAACCAGAACTACAGAGGGGATTCCTGGGGTGTATTACCAATCTCCCAAACAATCATCAGGGGTATTTATGACAACTGCTAATGAGGAGCCTAGTTTTCTATTGCTAGGTGGTCTATTCCAGAGTATGGCATATCTCTGATATAGGAACCTATCCCTCCAGCATGTGCTGTTTAGTGAGCTGACGAGGTTTAGGGCCCTAGAGCATGTAGCCTGGAGGGATTGTGATATGTTGCCATGGTGATTGCCACACAGCTATGGGTCTGACATACCTCTGTATGTCCAGCAGAGGTCACCTCTGTGTGGGCGGTATGCAATACAGTCTAGCTGTGGTTTTGTGAGTCAGTCTGCATAGGGCATCTGTTTGAGGCCAGTATTACCCTTTGTGAGGTCCACTTGCTGAAGTTGTCATGTGAGGTACATACCACACGGGACATTGTGATGAGTAGAGGGGAACACTGACCTATATATCCCTACATGACACACCTGTTGTCATGACACATACCACACAGACAGATTACAAGTCTAGTGTGGCACTGTCTTTATCAAAGGGGAGGCTACTGTCCACCTGTGTCCCATGTTCCCTTATCACACCTTCAGTGTTAGGTAGATTTCTACCTATGTGGCAGTTAATGGGTACAGTGTTTTGGAAAGGAGGAATGGCACTGCAGTATCGGCACTTGTCTACAGTCCATGTCTTGGTCACCACACACCTGTTGCAGTACATATGACCCCGTGTGTGTCTCTCTCTCTCTATATATATATATATATATATATACATATATATATATATATATATATATATATATATATATATATATATATATATCCATACACATACATGTACACATCCATTGCTGTACATATGGATGTACATATAGGCACATGTACAGTCCACCTTTCATGGTGGGGATATCACTTATGCGACAGTTGTGGGATGTACAGTTATGTGATTATATTGCACAGTGTTGTGCAGAATGCATTTTGGTGTCCTCAGCCCATGTAGCTTTAGCAGGCCTCACTGGCTGTAACACAGCAGATCTGACAAATCAGTCCCACAGCATTTAACCACCACATGACATATATCAGCACTGCATGCTGTTTTCTATGCCTCACACTATGACCTACATAGATATATGCACATAACAACCTTCAACGACATATATGTGTCCACCCTTCACTAACAGTTGTAGTATGTCCCTTGCCCTATGCACATGTGCAGATACAGATAGATACGTACTGCTGCCATATATGGATGATTTGCAGTGTGTAGAGTACTCTTCAGGAACATCTACTACATGCCGGCACATACATATGAGTTACATACCTTACCTTTGTTTTCCCTGCTCCATCTGTTGTTACTGTTTTGTTGGGTTTTTTTTTTTTTGGTTATTTGTTTTGGGATTTCTTTGTCTGTTTCTGTCTCTTTTCTCTGTGTCTCTGTCTGTGTCTCTGTTTCTCTCTCACTCTCACTCTCTATCTCCCTGTTCCTGCAATGATATTATTGCATGTGTGGACAGCAGGTACAGCCTGCTTTTCTAGGTATCTGCACATGTGCATGTGACAGCCTCTGCACCAATTGCTGCCCACCATTCAGTAATTGCATGCAGCCTGCTGTGTGGTGATTGCAGTACTCACTGTGATTGCAGCCCACTGCTATAAAATGCTAGGTTAGGTAGGCATAGCCCTTTCAGCTTTCCAAAGTGGGGCACATGCTTGTTTGCTCTGGACACCATTGTGTCAGTCAGAAGGTTGGTATTTGTCTCTTATCTGAAGCTAGGGTTGTAGCCAGTGATATGCATGTTGTACTCAAACCTGAATGTTGCTGCTTCCAGTGCACACTTCTCAGTGTAGGCATGTACTCACCCCTCCAAATGCTAACACAGGATACATGGGAGTACATACTTTCTTTCTGAATTAGACAATTAACTGCCATACAAATGTGGTTATTGCAATGTATTCCTGTGGCACATGCACTGTTTGTGTACTGCTATACTGTAATTATTAAGTTACTCACTTCTGAACAGTTTGTGGTTTGTTTGTTTTGACATTAGCACAGGCTGCTCAACACAACTGGACATATTTCAGTACTGAGTATGCCTACCTACTCCCTTGTTTTTGCCTGCATACAGAGCATTTTTTATTATTGTGTAAGGTTTATCTTGCTGAACATACAGGGTTGCTGTGTACCTGTTAGTCTATCAAGGCAAGTAGTCTGTCTGTGTAGCTCCCACCTGTAGACATATCCAGATGGTAGCTAGAGGTTAGCCTATTATTTTTTGTCTGTGCACCACACCAGTCTTTTCAGCACTGGCACAATGGCATTGTCACAGTTGGTTGCTAGCAGTACATGGCTACATCCTGTGATATTTCTGTGTTGTACTCCTACGTAAGGGCATGCTTGTGGAACTCTTTCCAAAGCTATTTACAGAACGTGTAACAGCAAGAATGCTAATATGCCTGTGTGTTTCTGCCTCTGCCAGGCCTCAGATACTCTCAGGTATATATTTGAACGGCCTCAGTGAAAGGAACATATAAGTGAGATACAACTGTAATATATTAGAGACATATTGCAGTTGGGACTTTCTTGGGAATCAGAGCATATGTATTACTACACTTTTTCTGACGTGCAAGCAGTGTCTACTCTCACCTATTGACATTATTCATTAAGTGTGATTCCCCACTTTTCTGCCTAATGTTAGTACTTTTCAGAGTAATTCAGAGGGGTACAGCTAACATTTGTTTACAAATCAGGGACATCCCTGTAAATCAGTCACAGTTTGGGAGTCTTGCCTCTGCCCTATTCAACTTTGCCAGTGTTCATCCTGGTCTGATACTGTGTGGCATTTGTAAGGTGCTACTGTAACATTATTCCCTGCTAGAATGGCTGGTTCTCTTTTCACAGTCATATCATGCAATTCCACAACAACTGCTGGTAAAGGCTAACAGAACAGGATTTGTGTTATGCCATTCCTAATTTCCATTTACATTCCCTTTGTAATGCATGATATATTTATTTCAGCACCAAGTTATTTGTGTAGCTGCTGTGGCTTAGTGGCAATTCAAGCAGTTCATTGTGTCAATGGTCTGGGGTTCAAGACTGGAAGAGGTTTTTTGTTTTGCTGCTGAGCAGAACAAGGGCCCTGACATAGAGTGACTAAGGCACTTTTAAGCAGTTGTAAGCAGGTTTGCGTGGGTTTGCGTGACTCTTAGCGGCACTTAGCTAAGCGCACACATGTGCACACTCACTTAAACCCGCTAACTACTGCTTAAAAGTGCTTACTCCCGCTAACCCCCACGCTAATTTCTTTTAAAGAAAAAAAAATGGGGAGATAGCAAAGTGGTGAAAAAGGGGGCACAAAGAGTGACAGACAGTAGGTAAACAAGCTCAGGATGTGCAGGACGGGTGTAGGGAAGGTCCATAGCTGCCCATTTCTTTACCAGCAACAGCTGTGCTTTTGCAATAAATTTGGAGTGATATTTGAAACCTTCCACCCTGGGAGAGGGGTGAGGACAACAAAGTTTGTTGTACTGCCAATTATAATTATCAGTTTACATGTCCAGCGGACAAGTGTGTGAAATAGGCAGCTATGTATGGTTCATAATTTTTTGTGGGTACAGATTGCCCTTTTTTTTCAGGTGAGAGTGGAAAGTGAGGTAGAGGAAGTAGGTATGTTTGGGGAGGTAGGTTGGGGAGGTTAACAGACAAGACAAACAAGACACATACAGGGGCGGTGTATGACACATGGGGTGGGTGAACACAACTGATGGGGACGGATGTTTGGAAATCGCAAGCCCATGAGCCCACAGATGGTAACAGTGGAACTGAAATCCCCACCCATGGGCAGTCACCACTGCAGCTTCACAGCCCCAAGGGTGGTTGTGCTGGGGGCTGCATAGGATGGGCAGGCTCACCCGTGAGATGCGCCACTCTCACCTCAAGCTGGCATAGGGGATCAGCGACTGAATGCTGGATCTCCCTATGTACCACAGCCCGGACCCTTCGAAGGGTGACAGGTGGCCCTTCTCCACCCACGCTTGCACGGGGGTGATGAGCCCCATCCCCTGCAGTGCTTCCACCCGAAGGTGGCACAGGACCAACGGAGGAGGGGAGCCCTGGCTGGGCACCAGACCTGCTGGTTCCAGGTGCACTCGGTAGCTGAGGAGGGACAGGTGGGTCCGCTGGGATCGGCCTTCCCATACGTTCTGTGATTAGGTGTGTTTAATTACAACATAAACAACAACATTCCAGATTAGTTGTAACAGCATGCCGTAATATTCCCATTAACCCAACATACCAAGGTTCCAACAGCTGAACAGCAAGCATAACACATGCATATATTGAATGACAGTGGATATTCCAACAGCATGCAGGGATGATTGGTAGCAATAGGCCACCATGATTGTGGTGTTTGAACAGGACACATGCATCAAAGTGAATGCAAATATTTATAGAACAATAGGACATATGTCCCAACAAATATTTGACATTTCACATAGCCATTGAGGTGTGGAATTGCATGGTTTATGCACATACAGTAGGGTGTAGAAAGAAACCTCAATTTACATCTTATAAGTACTTTTAGTCTACACTGCATTCCTAGTGACTGCAAGTGTATATCCCCTACATGTATTATTACACTTGCCAACATGCATTAGGTTGTGTAATGGGTTTGGCTAGTTCAATATATACCTGACCTATATCTGACATACTAACTGTCCATGATGAAAATGTTACTGCTACATATTTCTTGATTTCATTTATATTTCTTTATCTACATATCTGGATGTTTTCACATGACATTTTCACTTCAATTTGTACAGAACCCTGCATTTCTTGAAGCACACTCACATTTCTTGAGAACAAATTAACATGCTACACGTGTACCAGATTTACTTATGCATGCCAGCCAGTAAGTGACTGTTGAGGACTGTATATATGCTTCACAACTACTAGCACTTCCATCACCCACTTTAGATGGGACTGCACAACTCTGGGTTGCCAGCACTTATTAAAACAGTACTATTTGTATAATGCAAGGGTACAACAACATTTCAAAGTAAGTGACACAAACACACTCCGGGTTTTATACCTTTATTAATTACATTACACACTTTTCCCCAGGCTCGCTCCTTTATTTGATATAACACTGCATATGGAAGACATATTCAAGACATAT